>NW_026000016.1:30426486-30498663 GCF_001458135.2 Marmota marmota marmota | reverse complement strand
CTCTCTCTCTCTCTCTCTCTCTCTCTCTCTCTCTCTCTCTCTCTCTCTCTCTCTCTCTCTCTCAGTGCTTCCCATGCTGAGACCCTTGAGAATGGCCCTGGATCCCTGAATAACTATGTGAAGCAGAGCACCCTACTTATCAAACCCTGTCAACACATGTTAGACTATGGCATGAGAAGTACTTTAGGACACCAGAATGTTTAGGGTGTTTGCTTCAGCATTTAGTCACTTTGATTAATGCATTTGATCAGATATAATTAATTATATTTTATGTTTTATTATTATGGTTATTTTTATAGGTCACCAACATATTTGTTTTGGGCAAAAGACTAGGTATAAATAGAAATTCATGTTTATTAAAGGAAAGAAACCAAATTTATACCCAAACAAACCAAACCCATTCAAGGCTTTTCATTTTCTGGAGTGACTAATTGTCTAGAACACGGTGCCACTGAGATCCTGTTCATAAGCCCAGTAGAAAAGCCTTCTGCTGGCCCAGGGTGCATCCCTTTTCCTGGGCTGCTGTTTTTCTGATGTGTTCCATTCACCATAAAGGACACTGCTTAAGACACTCTGGGGGTAGAAAATTCTGGATAGATGTTGGTAGCAAAGCATAGTTTTTCAAACTTTCAGCTACCGTATAAATAAAGCAACTAGATAACAAAACCCCAAAACCAAGGACAATATTTACCAGAAAACTAGAAGACAAAATTTATTCTTGAACCCCAAATACAAGTTAATGGGACAAATAACCAACACCTAGAAATCCTGCATGGGAAGTCACCAGGGCTCCCCTACAGTGTAAGCCAGCCCTAAAAAATTGCAAAAGTGGCATCAAACCTGAGTCATATGGAATATGAGAGTTGAAACAAAGAGAGCTCTTGATCAAATGGGGGAAGGGGAAATGCCCAGGGGTTCCAGAAAGCAATCTACGAAATCTTTTCACACAACACACCACACACACACACACACACACACACACAGAGAAGGCCTGCAAAGTTAGTAAGATTTCCTGAACCATACCTCATTTCAAAAGGCCAGAAAAATTAATTTCACATAAAAATAACAGAAAAGTATCAAGGTCAAGGTCAAGTCCCACAAAGTTATTACAATTACAAACTGGAAAAAGGAGCAGAATAGCATCCCTAGAGACAATAAAAACAACAGAAAGACATTCCCACAAAACAGATCAAAACTATATACTATCATTTCAAAAGAAGCTTCAAGACATTAAGAAATGATAAAAAGTATAAAAGCACACTAGCGTCAGATCAGAAAAGCTCATAAATATAGTGACAGGACTGAAAAAAGAATCAGAAATAAAAGAAAAAAAAATAATTTCAGAAATGGTAACTAACCTAGAAACACATAAGCAGAACAGATATTCTCTTCATAAACATTAAAAAGGCAAAAAGCAAGAAAGCTCAAAAATCAAAAAGAAATGAAGAAAGAAGGCAGATTTAAGAGAAAGAGACAAATTGTGAAGACAGGTTAAAAAAATTGAACACATGGATAACAAGAGCTTTTAAAGAAGAAATACAAGCTAGGGAACATAACAAATACTAATAACTATAATTCAAGGAAATTCACTGATATACAAAAAAAAATTGAAATCACACATTGAAAAATTACACCATGCACCTGAGAATATTGACCCAAAAAGACCAATAGCAAAACATATTCTAGTAAAATTCTTTTCCTAAGCCAAAAGAATTCATGACTTGCCAGGTTCAGGGGTGTACATCTGTAATCCCAGCTACTCGGGAAGCTGAGGCAGGAGGATTGACAGTTCAAGGCCAGCCTAGGCAATTCAGCAAGACCCTGTCTCAAAATTTAAAAAATAAATAAATAAAATGGCTGAGGATGTAGATTAGTGGTAGAGCACCCCCTGGGTTCAATTTACAGTACAAATAATAATAATAATACATGGCTAATGGCATAAAGAAAATATAAATTAGATTTTCTAAAGCATTTGCTTTAGAAGAAAATGGAGTAGCTTGCTCTTTCTGGAGGAGAGAAAGTGATTTTATATCCAGCAAAACTGACTTGCAAGTAGGAAGAGCTCAAAAAAAAAAAAAAATTGGCATAGATATAGGCAAAATCTCCTATTGTTCCTAAGAGTCCTTTCTGAGGACCATATTTTAGACAATCAAAAATTATTACAGAGACTATCACCATAAGAATGGGTGGTAAATATTAATTATATAGCTACCTGTAGATGTAAGACTAAAAGGAGGCTAAGAGGTAGAGAGTAGTATCTAATGACCATATAGATATAGCACTATATTAAAATGAGGGCAGGGAAGAACCATATATTTAAAAAAATAAAAAAGCTTTAATGTTTTCAATAAGTACATTACTACCAGCATGAGTATAGTTCTCCTGAGACTATCGTGTATAAACTATGTGATAAAGCAAATGAGTAATTTTGGGATATCCTAATTCTATTAATCCTTGTGCTCTTGAGAGTCAGGATGCTTGGGGAAAGAAGAATACATAAATGTAATGAAGAAAAAGTTAAATAAAACCACAATCACAAATGTGAACTTGGGTATTGATACAAATTCAAAATTCATAAGACATGTAATAAAATAAATGTACTTATATGTATGCATATACATATTCATATCTTTATATATAAAACCTCCCAATCCTGTCATTTTCAAAAAGGTAAGAAATAAGGACCAATCCCATACCAATGAACATCCCCAGCACCCATACTGTGGCCTTTACACCACATTTCTCACCTCCAACAGCCAGGACTTGTCAAAAAAAAAAAAAAAAAAAAAAAAAAAAAAAAAAAAAAAAAAACAGCAAATTCTAGGTCTATGACAGGAGATATACAAGACGCGCCTGAATGTCTTGCATTACCATGTAGGAGGAAAGCTATCAAAGGCTTTTAAGGTGATGACAAAAGGAATCAAGAATCAACTTGCAGAGGTTCCCACTGGCTAAAGTGGGACAATCTGAGCTTCAATAATGATTGTAGCCTTGCCAACTACCAACTACAGTTTTGCCAAAAGAATCAAACAAGTCCAAGTGTGATCCAGCTGCCAATTCTCAGGAAATGCAGGGGGCAGAGGAACATCGTGAACTGCACCGTGGGTCGTCCACACAACACAGGCTCAAGGAAACTCCACCTAGGAAATGGCCTGTTTCCTCAATAAATAAATTACAAGGACATGCATGAGATTAAGGAGGAATTTACAGATTAAAGATAGTTTAAAAATTTCAGCTTTCTTAAGTGGGCAAGACTAGATTCTGGAGTTTGGGGGTGCACAGTGGATGATAACTATATTTTAAAAATGTAAGGAGGGCTGGGGATATAGTTCAGTTGGTAGAGTGCTTGCACAAGGCCCTGGGTTCAATCCTCACCACCACAGAAAAATAAATAAATAAAAATGTAAGGAATTGACTCCTACAGTAGACTAATGGCGACTTATAAAGAGGTACAAAGATCTGTAGTTGGGAGAGGCACAAGAAGAGATCCAGACATGCCAAAATTCTATTTCTTACTCTGGCTGGTATACAATGCATACACAGTACACATATATATGGATGTATTATGCAATATTTTTACAGTATAATAAGTGAATATATAAAATGTCAGGTTATACATTTGGCTCATGTGGCTTTCTCTGTGTTTTTTATAGTAAAAAAAAAAAAAAAAATTTTTTTTTTAAAACTATATGTTTCTCACAGCCTATACTGCCAGTCCCTGAGAAGGCAATGTGAAGTGCATGCCTGAAGTGGAAAAGAATGCTAGCAAATGATGATTAGGTCATATTGTGAAGGGCAGCAAATGTCTTTGCAAAGTTATATTTAATTTGGAAGATAATGTAGATTCACTTAAAGATTTTATGAGTCCAGTGATTCCCCCTTTCCTCTGAACTTGTTAATGTTTCCATCATTGACTTGATTCTCATATTTGTATATTAAATGAAGAGAGCTAAAGAAAAATGATGCAGAATAAACCCAAGTCATAAACTATAGCATTAGGTAGGTGAAGAGCAATGGGTTGGGACCATGTTCATGGTTAAAGCTATCCTAACGCTGTTTATGAGGACTTAATAGAAACTTGTTCTCTGTGCTATATACATTAGATTAAGTTTATGCAGAGATTTTTTTTTCTTTTTTTGTCTTTTCAAGCATCTGAATTACTCCATTTCTCGGGGAATATGCTAGGACCCAAGAGAAAAGAGTGAACTTTGAGTTATAAAATCAAAACGACATTGAACACTAGATACAGAGACATACAGACACCAGGGAATAAATGCTTCCGAGTATGCCTGATGTCTGAGCAATCAAAACAAATTTACAGTAGTCTTCTTGTGACTGTAGAGAAGACATCCCTTAGAAAAGATGACTTTATATCCATTATTTTATTTCAAAATATATCCAACTTTCATGGATTATCTTTTTATTTAGTATGCTAAATATTTTTAGTGACCATAAAGAATAATCATGAGGGATCTTATGGATTTGTTCCTTTTTTCCCCCCGAAAGGTCTTAAGTCCTTTCATTCCAAATTATCTATCCAGTGGGATTTTCAGGACTTAATAATGTGTAAAATGTTCCTTGTTCAAGACAAAGACAAAAAATGAAGTGTCACAGTTAGGATAAAAAAGCCTGCCAAACACCAGAGCCACAGTTCAACCCCATATTATAAAAGCACTATTTCCCAATTTTTTGTTGTTGTTGTTTTTAGAAATAAGTGAGGTACTGAATCACAAATATCCAAATCTAACCATTCACCCCAAAAAGGAGATAATATAAACCCAGATAGCTAAATGCATGTAAATAAGTACTAAATGAGCAGGCATGAATAATACAAACCTCAAAGGAGTCATCTCTCCCAGGACCACTTTTGAGCTTCCAAATCAGAGGAAGAAAGGCTCACCTCACCCTTAAATGTGGAATAAAAAGACAGTTGCACTGGACCATAGAAGAGGCAAGCCCAAATTCACAGAGGTTTTATTAAAAACAGGGAAAGGTCAGTCCTCTTCCCCCAAAGGAATGTCCAGGGCTTGTAGGAATTATTACTCCAAGATAGTTTCTTTATTAAATTCACTGTGAAGAAATAGAAAGACAAGGCCAGGGGAGAACTAGACACCAAAAGTCTTACTTTTGTCAAGCCTATGCATTGCCACAATCTGAATTTAATGCAACATACAAGCAATCCACACCTCTATACTGTGTCTACAAACCAGATATATTCAAAACACAGTTTTTAATGAACTTAAAAATGAACTAGGAAATTATGCAATTAAACAATCCACTAATGATAAGTATATCAGCTTTGTTTTTTCCCCCAAGTAAAACAAATGAGTTAAATTAGGAATGACAGGCAGCTAAAACATCTGTAGCAATCTCACCGCTCACCAAGGACATGAAACAGCCACCTACTCTTTAACTCGGTTTGCCTCTAGTTAAAATCAAGTGTTAGTTAACGAATTAGTTGGAGTGAATTTATAGATTGGAGGGCGGCCCCGCACTGTCTTGTTTAGCAAACATTTTTCAACATGGGCAGTCACGGGGAAATCTCGAACCAAAGTTAAGTGCCAACTTAAAATGGATTCCCCGAGACACCCCTGGCGTGGGAATTAATTCTATTTGTATTAATATTTGGAATGTCACGCAGGATGCTGCAGCTGGTTTTGCGTGACACCCCAGCACTCTCTCCACAGCATTTTCATCATTAAAATGACCATGTTTGGAAAGCTATGGCAAACTGTGAGAGAGACTTTATAAGAGTGAGAAGGATGAAAAGCTGAAATTTCTCCCCTGGTCTCTATTAAATATTCTAGCTTTTCAACAGCAGGCCACATTTGGGTGTCAAAGAACAGGACACTGTATTCAATTTCAGTGCAGTGAGGGGTTTGGATAACCCTTTCTCTTTGCATTCCAGATCATCCCACTAACAGAAAAGTCCATAGAGTCAACTGCTCCAAAATACTGCCCACTGCTCAGGTATGCAGACACAAAGTTTACTGTCTGTGAGGAGGTGAAGAAATGCCTGGCAGAGAAAACCTGTTCTGAGCTAAAAGCCAAAGACAAGCGATGGGAGCCCTTCTCTATGGAGAATGCAGTAACTCTGCAGCCAGAGTTACTGTTTTTGTGGAAACAGGAACAAGGCTGGTTAGGATCGGTGAAAACCGGGTAGAGACAAATACCTCCCTTCAGTCTATAGTTTCAAATGTTTCTTAACATCAAACACTTTTATGGCTTAGAAATGAAAACATCACCTGGTTTGGGTTGTATTTCTTTCCCTTCTAGGCTTCCGGAGGAGATGTCAATAAAACTAATATGGCTACAGAGAAAAGGAAGAACACTGAGAATAAGGATAAGGTTCAGGCTACTTCCTCAACCCTTAAATAATCAAAAAGGAACTCTGGTAGGTACCAATGTGACCAGCTATTTTCTACCTCAGTTGAGATCTAACCGCAGGATTGGTTCTTGGAGAATATCTGATCTGGAGCTTTGGGGGTTTTGGATATTGTTACCCCTCCTCTCCTCCTCCCTCTTTAATGGGTTCTAGAAAAAGCATAGGAGATTGCAGTTTCAGCAGACAGGGAAAAGAGGGTTGATATGCTTTACATAGTTATTTTTATATTTAATCCAAGAGCAAGAGAGGACTAAGCAACCCAGCTGACTCTAAAAAGCATTTTAGGAAGTTGGCAAGCGAACAAGCCACCTCCTGCTATCTCCTACTGTGAAGTAACTGTATCCAGGGTATAGATATGTCCCTCAAAGATATCAATAGCACAGATAATTAAGTTAGTGCAGCAAACCAGCGATACACTTTGAAGTGTGGATACAGTTGGTGCACTAACCTCTCCCTCACCTGATAGGCTAAGCCTACAATCTTCTCACACATGTTAACAATCCTGTGACCTTTAGACCCTCCTCATTATCACATCATTTAGGTTACACAACCACATGGGGCCTACCATAAAAAGCACTGCTTATAAAGTGGGGATAGTGAGTTAACAGGCTCATAGACTGACTCCACCCGGGTAAGAAGATTCTTCAAGTAGAGGAGCTAAAATTTTCTAGATTCCAGTCTACAGCTCAGGAGATCAAGAACATCATAGGGAAAGGAGATTGTTGTTTGGTCTCAATGACCAGCTGAACAATACGAGTTACTGGAGGCATTTCTAAAAATACAAGGGAGCAGATCCCACCCCGCAGAGGCATATTCGAAGCATTGGCAAGCAGGCCTGGAATCTGTACTTGAACGAGGGTAGAGGCAATGCAAATTTGTTGTTACCAGAACCCTTGCTTTAGAAGGGAAAAGGGTGAAGTCAGGTTTCTCGGGACTCTAGCAGTAAGTACATACGACCCCAGAACAACCACTAAATCCTCTCTGTGCTTCTTATATTTTATATCATTTAATCTTCACAATATACCTTATTCTAGGTAGATAATTTGATGCATTTTACAGCTGTGCAAATCGAGTCTGAGCAATGTCAAATAATTTAATTCAAGGTCACAAGCTAGGAAGTAGCTGGGGTTGTGGCTCAATGGTGGAGTACTTGCCTAGCACGTGCAAGGTGCTATGTTCGATCCTCAGCACCACATAAAAATAAAATGAACACATTTAAAAATTATAAAAAAGAAGTAGCATGGCTAGGCCTAGAACCCAGATATCTCCCTCTCTCCCAAATGGAACCTCAGACCTGCATGGTGAGAAGTTGCAGAGAAGCTGCAGTCCCTCCTGGATAGGTGTAATTCTCCTGTGTTCCAGGTCTTCCACAGCAGACAAGAGTGAACGAAGCCAGGAGATTGAGAAAGGGCCAAACTAATATGTACAAAATATTAGAAGTCCTCCCCAAAGCATGGGTATTCCTTATAAAGTTTATTTGAACTTGATGAATAAAATAGACTATACAAATTGCACACAGAGATCACTCATTAGACACAGAAAAGCCTGCTATGAATAAATAAATGATAACTATTCTTTAATCAGATGAAATGGGGCACATGTGAACTGAGCCACTCTCTGCCCCATTCCAGTCATGCCAGACTCAGTCTAGATACCCCATACCTGAATATATCTGCTTTTTACTTTGGGTTTTTAATAAAGAAAGAAACCAAAAAAAAAAAAAAAAAAGCAAGAAATTAACTCTCCCCCACCATCCCAGCAAAGAAAACAAGCACTGGAATGCCATGCCCCCCTCACACTGCAGCACAGGGCATGGGGACTCTACAGCTCCTAGACAGGAAGCCCTTTTACATTAAGAAAAAGGCAGAGGTGTTTCAATAGCCACCAGAAAGATAAATAGCCAAGGATATCCATTAGTGCCCCATAAATTCTGCTGCTCAGAATGCTGATATATTTCTAGTGATTTGTGATGTTTTCCTTTTCGGTTTTTGATGGCAACTTAGGTTTAATACAAAAGAACAGTTGGGCAAAGGTAAAATGTCTAGCTATGACAAACCAAATTCCCAGACCCAAAACCCTCAGGAGGTGTGAAAGCAGCAAACAGAGCTAGCTTCCCAATTCCCACAGAAATGCCCACTGGGAATATGACTTCTGATGTGGCATTTCCAGAGAAAATTCCATTGTTAAATGCATTCTTAGAGAATCTCCCATGAGGCATGTTTAGAGAAATTTTACCGATTTTTTTTTCCTCAAACATGAGATTTAGGTGGGTTGAACCCACCCTGATGATGACATTTTTAAAGGAAGACCCTCCCTAGGGATGTAGCTCAGTGGTAAATGCTGGCCAGCCTTGCAGGAGGCCTGGTTTAATTCCCAGCACCACTAAGTAAGTAAGTAAAGGGAGATCCTCATCTCCCTTCTGCACTCTTGGAGTAAGACTCAGAGAACAGTTGATTAGAAGGTGACAACCACAAACAGGAATAGCCACTTTATGATTAGGCTGGGGTGCAATGAGCACTTTGTCATTTATACACAACCCAAAGGCCACTTCAGTCAAGAATGGTCACTGCAAAGGAAGAGACAGACAGGCACAGGACCAGGTGCAGAACTGGCAAGCAGAAAGTCACATCATCTTTTTTTTTTTTTAACCTTTCTTTCTCTTTCTAGAAGCAAATATAAACCTGCTTTATGAGGGTATCTAGTTTACCAGAGAAGCACTTTTTTAGTGCTAGCACCATGGAATAAAAGCTTTAGCATCCAGGGTCACTTAGAAAAATATGCCCCCCTATTTCCAAGTATTCTGTTCTCCCTGCCCTATTCCTTACTCTTCCTACCAGATCTCTATATTCCTACAGGAGGCTCCAGGATTGAAGAACACAGTCATTGCACCTCTGCAGTGAAGTTGCTTTCAGGATTAACTGAATTGATAAATGATCAGAAACACTGAATGGTGCCCAGTACATTTAGTGAGCTCTAAGTCATGTCTTTTGATACAGTAGTGATGGTAGCTGTTACAAGACCCAGTTAGCCACAATACACTAATACAATTTAAAATTTTTTAAATGAAAATGTGGCTAGGTAACATGTAGTTTTCACCTCTATTCTCTGTCTCAAGGAAAATGCTTTCCACAAAACCATCCATTCTAAAAATCTGAAGCTAACAATTACCTATTTTATGTCTTACCATTTAGATTTTGCAAGTGTCTAGAGTGGGACTTTTCAGTTTTGACCCTGTATATTTCAGACTAGACAATTCCTTGTATGTGTGGAGGGGTGTGCACCCTGTGAACAGTATGATTTAGCAACAACCCTGAGCCCCACTCACTACATGCCAACAATCCCTCTTGCTAGGCATAATAATCCAAAATATGTCAAGATATTGCCAAATGTGCCTTAGAGGGCAAAAATTACCCCTAGCTGAGAACTACTCGTCTAGAATCATTTTGAAACAAGCAAGTAAACTATAGACATAAGTTCTCTAAACTACATCTCAAGCATAAGATGATACACCCCCACTGAGGATTTCATTTATGCTACAAATAGCATTTTACTAGCAGTAAAGCGAAACCCAAAGCCTGACAGGGACAGTGAGGTGCTCAGTACTAACAAGCTATGGTGAGCAAAACAGTCCAAACTTCTTCATATATGCAAACTCAACATTTAATTTTCTGCAAGATTACCCACAATAATTACAAAGTTTCTATAATACAGCCTTAAAAGCTTGGAACTATGAGATCCATAAGAATTGATCCTTTATCTTTTACCTTTGCTGTGTACTGTGTCTGTGGAACATAGCAAATGAATGTAGGCAATATTTTCTTTCTAATTTCTAGGAGTATTAAAGTGAAACTTTACTAAAATTAAATTGATTATTAAATAATCCAATGGAGGGAAATACAGAGCAAACCTCTAGCGTACAAACAACATTGAAGTAGACCAAAGGAAGATCCACTTTGCTTAAAGCATGTATCCTTTAACTGAATATATTTGTTGTATACATGATAATAGTCTGACATTCTAAAAATAATACTGAAATATTAGGTGGCATCTCCTCCTGGTTAATGATGGTTTGAGGGTAAAAAGTTGACATCTCTGACATCAGTTTGTTCTGTCTGCCAGTAACATACTGTACTTTTGAGGCATTAACGATAGCTAGAATGGACTTTCTACCGGGAATCTATAGTCAAATGCTGACTATGCCAGATCAACTTGAAGATTTCAGAGCCATTATCAAAAAAGGGAATTTCTTTATCATAGTCTTAGAATTAAGCCAGGTCAAGAAATTCACCTTAATACACAGAACTGTATTAGGATCTTATTTACCTGATATTAATAAAATAAAGTGTATCAAAGAGAATGCACATTCATTTCACCTTATGACATCCACATGACTAAAAAGGTTTCATTCCAAAAGGAAGGAAAAAAAAAGCATCCATATTTTAGCTAAGCATTAGTCCAATGCATTTTTTCCTTAAGGGTATTAGTTGCTTTGATGAAAGAATCTCACACCTTCTACACACACACTGGATCTCATTAAGTTGTCCCCGTCTTTCTAAGATGATGTTACTGACAGGGATTACTCTCCTATTACATGGGAAAGTGGGAGGGACTACAGAAAAACACAGGACTCAGACTTGCAAGTACAAGGTCATTTCTCTTTTGCTTAGAGCTCCCTCAACTCCATCTTCTACTCAATTGTGCTAACTTGTAATGAAGGGAAAGCCTGAGACCTAAGTGGGGAGAGGTAACTGGACTCCTATGTAAGCCTTCATGGGACACTGCTCCATTCCCTGCCCCTTTAGTCATCATTTTTCAATTAAGGAGGAAGTCAGAACTTTTGTGTCATCTTGTTGCCATGGATACCATATCAACACACACCGAAAAAATGGCCTTACCAGTTCTTTCTTCTAACCTACTGAGACTGTCTTCTACCTTCCCAACTTTCTTCACACTCAATCTTCAATCCTATCTGCATCAACTTTTTTTCAAAACTAGGATTTCTAAGAGGTGGATCTAAATGACAGAAGATCTAATTTCTAGTATTCTGTTTTTTTTTTTTTCAACAAGCTGTCTCACTCTGAACAAGCCACTTAATCTTGCTAAGTTAACTCAACTGTAAAAGAAAAATGATAATTTATGTCTTCGTAAACTTTCACAACACAAATATCATGTGTTATTAGAAGACACACATTTAGAGAAACAGAAGGGAGTTCATTTTGCATGTTAGTTCAGTGAAAGCAATAAGAAAACAATTGTTTCAGCAACAAAATACAGTTATGCTCAGGCAGCTTTACTCAAATCTGGTATTATGATTCCATGACCTTCCAAAGGAAAAGGTGAAAATCCATGATTTTTTCCTTTTTATAATCCCTCCTCATCACCTCCAATATGTAAACCCTAAAAATATGGTAACTGGGAGTTTTCCAGTTCTTTCTCCAAGAAAAAGTGACTACTGGTCTAATTTCAGGTATAATGTTTAAACTGACTTACGAAGGCAGTCTGACCTTGACATTAACCTTGGAAATTATGAGAACTTTCCAGACCTCTTTCCCCTCTGCCTTGCATTGCATCTCATTTCTCATACAAGGGTTTAGTATCTCCTCTCTTTCCCTGGTCCCCTGTACTTAGCAAACCCACATCTTCAAAACAAGCAGAGCAGGAAGTACCTCTTAGAAGGGAACTCCATCTGCTCCACAACCCAGTGCCAGTCGGCCACATCATGGGAACAGCAGGCAACTGTCTGGGGAAGGAGCGATAGCGTCTGGTGGACCCCAGGAGGGTGAAGCACAAGAAGGCATTATATTCTCCCCTCACCCAGCCTGGATTCTATGAAAATCAGAAATGGTGCAAACCACAGCCCTTACATAATCCTTAAAGACCAAATGATGGCACTGTAGACTTGAAGGCAATAGAAAGCCTGGGCCAGCAGGCCTCACTATTGACACTCACAGGTGTCATTCTTTTTCATCCATATGTCTGTCCCTCGGTTGAAGTTGATTAGGTAGCAATCACACCAATTAGAAAAGGTCACCACAGTAAAGAGAAGAAGCCATCTCTGGGGGTGTCAAAATCCAGAAAACCACTTTTATCTGCCACATGTCGCCATGTTTCTCAGGGAAATAATTTAGGGAAACTACATAACTCATTTTTTAATTTGTAAAACTGGGATGAAAATATAACTTGGTGAGCTATTTAGTTTTTTGTTTTTTTTTTTTTTTACTGTAGATGGACACAATATATTTTAATTTATTTATATTTTTATGTGGTGCTAAGAATCAAACTCAGTGTCTCACTAAGCTACAACCCCTGCCTGCTATTTGCTTTAAAAAAAAAAAAAATTTCATTAAATAAGGAAAGTAAAAACTGTTTTTAAAGTAAAAAGATTAAACAATATCAAACATCTAGTCTCCTGCATATAGATTAATTTATGCCTATAGTTGCAAAAGCACAACAGGGCTTTGAAAAATCTCCAGTGTTAATATCTGAAGAAGGGGCAAAGATGGTTTTATTATGTGTCTACTCATTCTGTGCCAGGTGTAGGATGATTCTCTATAAACATCTTCTGTATGTGCTAAACCAGAAGAAAATATTGAAAACCATTGAGCTACACCATTTCAGATGCATACGCAAAACCTTTATCTTGTCATTCTTTCATGCATGACTCCACCACTAGTCCCAAGAAGGGAAAAGGATTGACAACAGTATTTACTATCTTGGGTCAAGCATTGGACTAGGCACTGTAGGCACTGTATATGTGTAATTTTATTTAATCCATGTAACAAACCTCAAATGTAGATATTAGAAACCTTAATCTCAGTTTTACAAAAAAAAAAAAAAAAAAAAAAAAAACAACGCAGTCCAGAATGGTTAAGTATCTTTCCTAAGGACTTCAGAATTTCTAAATTATAGCTTCAGGATTTGAACCAGATTTACCTAAGTGTTTCCAGCAATCCTTTTAGAATAGTCTCACCATTTCCTAAACTCCCATGATATAAGCTCTTTCATTCATAGTCTATTGCCCTAGAAGACAGGAGCTTTCCAAAAAGTGCCAGCTTAAAAATCAGAAGTTCCAAATTGGAGCCTCAGCTTTACAAGTCATAGGCTGTATGACTTCGGACAACTTATCTATTAAAATGAAATGTTTCCAACTCTAACCTACATGCCATGATTTGCATAAATATAGATTCTGGAGACCCATCTCCATTCGTGATATTGCTTCTGATCACAGACTTTTTCTCCATCCTGGGAACAGCAGTTTCTAGAGTACACCTACTGGGCTGCTACACTTGTTGACAGGACCATCGGACAAGGGTGGCTAAGGAGGGGGTTGGCTGGAAGTGTGAGAAAGGCATCTACCTTGCAGCTGTCCCTGCCTGCACAAAACCATGGATAAACAAGAGTCCCTCTCTAGAGATCTCTGTTGGCACCTTGTCCTCATTCCTTTCTGGAAAAAAAAAAAAAAAAAGAGAGAGAGAAAGAAAGAGAGAGAGAGAAAAAAAGAAATGCATATCTTTGTGAAGAATGTATTGCCTTCTACATGCAACTGCCAAAAACCCAACTGTAGACAAAATCCATCTGACAAAAATCCCTTAACTGCTTTGATTCAGTTCTTAAAGGAGATTAGTTGTTGGAAGGTCACAGAGAAGCCATCCTACTGCACACTGCAGCTCGGGGTTTCAAAGCCTTCACTACTAAGGGAATCTCCGTGCTTGATGCCCCTTCTCTCCATGCCGTTTAATCAATGAATCAACAAATAGTTACTGAGCAAGGCTTCCCTGGGGTCTGCAGGTCACTTCAGATGTGGCTCTCAGTTCAATAGCAGGAGAAAGAAAAACGGATTTTTCTGACTCCTCTTAAAGTTTCCATTTATAAAACCAGAGCTGGCATCAAAAGACTGTGGGTCTCCTGTCCCTCTTTTCCCTTCCCTGAGCCCTCTGATTCAGAGAGAAAAAGAAAATGCAATGCAGCTGAGAGACATGGAGCAGAAAGAGAAGAAGAGGGAGGAAGGGAAGGGAAGACAAAATGGAAGGGATGGACTAGGGAGGGAGGATTGAGAAAATGAGACCTTTGACCTTAGGTCAAGGGCAAAGGGCAAAAGACAAAGTGAACTTATATGCAATATTCCCAAGAGATATTTTTTTTTTGATAGCATATAACCTCATGCTTACTAACCTGTTATTACAGCTCTTTATTACATATGATCATCTTTGAGACCACTCGGTCTTAAGCTTTTAGGATTGGTGTAATTTGAATATCTTATACCTTTAAGTATCCTTCTACCCACAACTATAAAGATCAAACATAAAATGCATATAGTCTCAATAGTCACAATATCAAAAATCATAAATTTTTTTTAAAAAAACCTTAGTTTACAGAAGTAATTTACAGGAAAATGAATATATTACTTTTGAATTTTAATAAAATGTTATATAAGGCACCATGATATGCTTTAAACTGAATCATCATCTCCAAAGCAATGACACATTACTGCAGTGTACAAATGTCACTAGGAAAGGACCAAACTTAGAGTGGCTAAGGAGGGGGTGAAACTAAGTACTTACTATGCAAGACATGGTGCTAAATACTTTCTACATAGTACATCATCGACTACCCACTGACACACATAATTATTCTCAGTCTACAGATGAGGATGTGCAAGGTCAGAGAGAGGGCATTACTATGCCTAATATGACCTAAGTTAGGTCAAGAGCAAAGACTCCAGAGCAAGTCAGAATCATGAAAGATTGTGCTTCTAACCTCCCTGGAGTTGATACTTTCAGTCCTGCTCTTATGCTTGGAGAATGAAGACAAAGAAAAGAACTGTAGTTTTACTATAATTTACTCAGAACCTTACTTGGGCTTGGTGTTCCCACATCTGTTTGAAATTTTTTTCCCCTCCCAGCATTAATTACACAAGTTTCATCTCTTTTTGAGAGGCATAGCTGGTATTAGAATAGCAAACAAGACATGAGACTACACCGTCAACCATGACACTCTGAAGAATGTTTCAGTCTAAGCATGTATAAAAGTTCTCCAGCATCTCAAAAGTGTGTGTGTGTCTGTGTGTGCGCGCGCGCACACACATGCACACTAGGGATCAAACCCAGGGCCTCACAATGCTAAGCAAGCACTATAACTATACAACTAAGCCACATGACCAACCCCAGAAAGATTAAAAAAAAAAAAAAAAAAAACTTACAAACATAAGTACTGTTAACACTTGACACTTAACAAAGAATTTGCTAGACAAAATTTTCAGTGTTTGGAGGGGGTTGATGCTCCTATTATTGAGTTGTTAAATTATAGCCCTTAGATTTTTTCATGTGTTGATTGATTCTATCCTAGTGAAGAAATAGGAAAATACACACCCCAAATTCTATCACTCACTGTGAAATCTGTATGCGTACAATTAGGTATTCATTCAGAAGACTCTATGTACCAAGGTAGGTAAAATATAAATACATCATTTTGGGGTTTTGTTCCAATTACATACGTTGTTTGCAAGTGAAAGGAAATGTAACCCAAAACACCAGTTCAAGTCTGTTTTACCTTAGGACACAACATGTCTAGACAGAGTCCTTTGCTTAAAATGCCAGTTTGTGTGAGGCCATGACTCTAAGCATCCTCATTTCTCACTGTGTACCAAATAGGTACACCCTCCCACCAAATCTAGACAAAGACAAAGCTTGCTTCTAAGTTCTCTCAACCCCCCCCAACTTTGACTACTAGACTTTCTTCTTGCATTTCCTCTGATTAAAAATGGATAATGACAGTACAACAAACCATGAGGTTTTGTGGCACCTAACAGATTCAGTTTGTTCATTTTTCTTGGTTGACGACATAGGTATGAATACAATCATTTTCATATATAGAACTATCTCCACCAGAGAAATGCAAACATTATTTTAAGTCCTGGTCCTTGTAGAACTCAGAAATGGTCTGGGTGGGTGAAAATCCTAAGATTAAGCACTGTCCTTCTCATAGCTTCTACATGTGCTTATTACCATGTTGCAGAAGTTGTTTCTAAAGCAAATAACAGTTTTCAGAAAGACCAAGGTTACAAATTAATCCAAAGACTCAGGAAGGCAGAAGAAAGACAGCCATACCATTTAAAAGAGAAGGAACAAAATGACCTATGACCCTCTCACACCTAGGCCTGAGAACTTCTGTGATGTAATTAGCATGACTTTCCATAAAGGAAGCCCTGAAATACACAGACTTCCTTTCTATGTCTAAAATAAAGGTACTTACCAGTGAAAATCCACAAGTCACCACATTTTGCCCAGAATTACATGGGCCACCCTTCTCCATGGAAGCACAGACTGGGACCTGCCAAGTTTAAGGAGATACCTATTTGGGTTGGTTGGGAATAAGTAGGAGGGAAGGAGGGGGGCAGAAAAGAAAGACTTCCCCTTTAAAACTGAACAGAAGCGGATACCAAATCACATGACCTTTTACCGTAATTTCTATTAAAATCATTTCATGTCTGGTTGCCTCTGCTCTCCTGGCTCATTTGTATTGTTTACAACAAGTCACTGCTCTGGCAGTTAGTGGAGGCTGAATCCATGGTTACCCGTTTTTACATTCACTAGTTAAATGGAATGCAGCTCTGCTGTGGGTTTCAGGGAGCGAGCTCTTAAGAAACCACAATCCAGCTATCAATCAGACTAATCTGAGAGAAATTAATCTTATAAACCTAAGTATTGTTGCATATTAAAAATTGATAGAAAGGGGCCACGGACTTTGATTGTTTGGAGTTACAAAAGTGGACAAGCTGAGATTTGACTTAGAGCCTCAGAGTGTTCGGTCTGTGGTCTCCATCTGACAGCCATTCACGTTGTGCATCTAAAATGCTTTCCAGGGTAATACGACCACCCTCGAAAACAAATCCACCACCTCCCCAAATTCCTTGAGCCTTTATTTCACCTGAGTGTTCTTGGAATCTAAATAGTGCCTAAATACAGGTTTAACCAGACTGCAATCCCAGCAAAGTAACTTAAACAGACACACACAAGACAGTAAAACACCAAACCGACAGCATTGAGTAGAATTCAATTAAGACAAAACCTCAGTGGAATGCTCTTTATGAGTAAATTAAAACTGCAAACTAATATGTTTTATTGAGAGCAAGAAACAGTACAAATTCACTCTATTGTCCATGAATTTATGTAGTTAATTCTTTAAACATTCCCCAAAGCTAACTTGTTTCTCAAGAAGGACATGACCAACAATTATAATTCCTAATAAAAATTTAGAAGTTTTATAGTTTAATGCCCACAGTAATTGTCCCACAAGTCACATCTAAATGCTAAATGAGAACAGCAAATAGTTAAAGCTAACATATTACAACCCCATCTACTGCAAAGTCACTGTATCAGAAGCTAGAATTGATTTGTTTCCTCAGAACGAATTGAAAATGAATGTAACAGAACGTTGGAAAAACCCCTTCTGCACTGCTAATCGGATATGGTATAATGGGTGACTGCAGCTTTGCCCTGTACTAGTGCTGCCTAAATCATACATACTTACACGTTCTGGGTTCTTCCAAGAGTTTGGTGCAGTTTCAAGGACAAATGTCTTAAGGAAGCCTCTCTACTGTGCAGCAGGGAGCCTAGCTCGGATCTGATGACAGGAGCACAGTGCTAAATCTGACAACAGAGAAGGAAACTTCCTGCGTGAAGAGGAGATCTTGGAAAGTCTCAGGGTTAAAAAGGCTGCTTTAGATGTGCTGGTTGATTTGCTCCCTGGTTGTGTATACACAGTAGCAGCTGATCTGTGTTTGCAGCCCTGCAGAAAGGAACCTTTACTGAAAACCAATGGCATCACATTTCAGTGGAGCCTGTGCCAAGTGCTGGAGAGCAGAGCAACCTTTGACAACTTCACACAATTCAACCCAGCAGACTTACCACAGGTCGCGAGGAGAGTGGAAGGTGCCTCCCCGCCAGCTTTCACCCTGGGTATGTTAGCGCAGTACCTGGGAAACCATACAGTTACTGGCTGGAAACAATGGAGTAAGGTATTCCCAGGACTTGTCTGAAATGTACTTTCTGTCTGCTGTCCTGACCTACCATGCACTATTATTTTAACAGAACTTTAAAAATAAATTCAAATGCTCAAAATGTATGTCCTTCTGCTTCTCATATAAACCTTTGTGTTTAAGGTTCCTCTGGGTTCCTCAGAAATAAATCCAGAGGGGGAAAAAAATAATGTAGGATTGGGTAATATGTGCCAAAATCTGCACTACGTCTCCCAAATCAGAGGCTGTGTTATTGGGGCCATTTTGTTACTGCTCATTATAAATCAGGGCGATTACAAAACTTCACTCCAGTAAAACTCACTATTATAATGAGACTAGGGATTATCAAGAGCAGACCAAGTTGTGGAAAACATGGAATGTGCTGATCAGCCGTAGAATTAGCTTTATCATCACCCTTAATATGGAAGACAAGGAAAATTCAACACCTCACCATCTCTAGAAGGGAAAGTTAAAGGAGCATAAAAGAAAGAGAAATAGAGATAGATGGGGTCAGCTAAGGCATAGAACAAACTTAATCCAAGTATTCAAGTCGTTGGTTGACCACTTCATTACCCTCCAGTTCTCCTCTGCCCTTCCCCATCTCTCTCTCCTGCCCCGAGGACAAGTCCAGGTTGCAGTACATAACCTGGCATTTTCTCACCATTGTGCATTTTACTTCAAAGGGCAAAAAGCACAACTGGCAGTTTAACAAAGGCCAAGTGAAATGTGTCAGGAAGCTCAGAGCACTGCTTTCCTCCTCCTCTGAAAGGGGTCTAGGAGCTGCCTGGGCAACTGGTGAACCATCAGAGGCCTTCACTTTGCATTGATAGAGGAACGATGAGGGTTTCCTTACATTTAAGAACCCATACTGCGTAATGAATAGAGTCTGGGTTCTGTGCCAGATTTAACTTCCTTTCCTCGTTCTACTACTCCACCTGCACAAGGACAGGAGTGGCTTAAAATTTCCAAACTTTCTATTTCCTCATCTTTGAGGTAGTCACAAGTTATCTACCCTATAAGCTTTTTCTGTTAAGGCACATGTTGAGCGACAGAGCCTGGCATGCATTCATTCAAAAACATTTACTGAGTCTCCTGGCAGAACCAGGCACAGTGCCAGACAGTGGGGGCACAGAGTCAATTGAGAAACAGTACATTGCTTCAAGTATAGGTCCATAAGTGTTAGATTATGGGAGGACAGGAGGGAAGACCTATGTTGTCTCTATCACATGCAAAAGAAAAAAAAAATCAAATATCTTGGGATAGGGGATATAGCTCATTAGTAAAAAAT
Source organism: Marmota marmota marmota (assembly GCF_001458135.2). NCBI lineage: Eukaryota > Metazoa > Chordata > Mammalia > Rodentia > Sciuridae > Marmota > Marmota marmota. The sequence goes on along the minus strand of NW_026000016.1, from coordinate 30,478,974 downwards.
TTAGCTATTATAGGCAAGTTCCTGGGTTCAATCCCTAACACTACAAAACAAAATGCTGTCTCATCTGATTCTGCCAAAAATTTTATGAGATAAATGAAGCTATGCCCAACTTACAAATAGGAAAACCACATCTTAAAGAGGTAAAGGTTACCCAGCTAGTAAATCACAGCGTGCATGTCAATCCAAGCTCTTGGACTCTTCCAAGTACTGTCTAAAGTAACTATACAAATTGGTCATGTAGCATTCATATTTTGCACAATTCTTTACAGTACTGGTTTTCATTTCTTTGTTTTTCCAGTGCTGAAGACAGAACCCAGAGCCTTCACTTGCTAGGCAAATGCTTACCACTAAGATATATCCCCTTAACAGTTTTATGTGGGCATATTGTACTTCCCTAAAGGTAGAATGAGTCTCTTAGACACACTACATCTTGAAATTACTTTTAATTCACTAGCACCTAGGATGATATTAAACATATTAAATGTTTAATAAATTTTGCTACATTGAAAAGAAACTCAAGCCGAGTCAATTTTACTACCTATGCTCAATCTCATAAGAAGCCAGAGCCTTAATATACAATGGTTTGGAGGTTATTTGTGGCCTTCCAGTTCTCATACAATGTTCTCAATGACCTCCAAATAGTCATATGCATCTCAAAGTGTTTAACACTGATTCATAATTAAACTCCCTGAATTTTGTTTTCTTCATTTGTTTAGCATGTATTTTGTAACCAGGACCTAATAATTTGGGGTAAGAGTGATTAAATATTGACCTTTATATTCAAACTTAATACTATGACATCTTGATTTCTAGGTTCACCCAGTTTCTAAGTTCTACAGATCACAAAGTGGAGAGTTCTGTTGATCATTATCTTGCGAATCAGAGCAGAACACATACCAATTTCAGGAAGAATTCAAGGTGATTTTTTTAAAATCTGCATTTTAAGATATATTGTCTGTACAGATAACTCAAATTTCTTGAATGACTTTTGACCTACTACTTTATTCTTTGTTTTGACATACAGTCCATTTCTAATGGAAAAATTAGTTAGACGGTTATCAGCAAGTCATACATAAAAATACCCCTTAGAAAAATCTGTATGGTACCTAAAACTTGGAGTTCAACTGATGTATTACATTCATTGCTAATGTTACACCTTGGAAACCTTATTTTAAATGTGATTTATATCATTATTTATAAGTATTTACTGCCAAACAATGATTTCTTTAGCCTTCACAAAAATGCTAGAAATTTAGATTACTATCAATGTCATGACCACAGTGCAAATGATAGGCAATGTTTAAGACAAAGAAAACAATTACCAAATACATTGTTTTGTTTCCAAAGTCATTCACTTGTTTATTTAGACAAGCTTGGCCATCTGTAAAGGAAAGTAAATATGCTCAAGTACTGGCATTGCATACATTAGAATTATCATGCTTGGGAACATCTTCCACATTCAACTGCCCAGCTGCATACTATTTCCTGCTTCCTCCCTAAATAGAATACTATGTAAAGAACCTACCTCAGAGGTTGTTCCTGGGTGGGCAAGAAATGTGCCAACCAAATACCACTCCAGGACTAAACAAATAACCCTTGAAATTGGTCAGACCTGAGCACTTAAAGAGAACTGGTTGGCCTAATGACTCTTCCTCACCACCTGAAACTAAATACAGTTTACAGATTCTCACTTGACCCTCAAAATCATCTTGAGAAGCAGATGGATGTTTTGATCATTCACATTTTGACAATTCAGAGAATTAAATAATTTCTCAAAACCATACAGTAAACTTGAGACAAGAGCTCAAGAACTAATTCCAAAGCTTTTCCACATGACACACTGTCCTCTCCCTTCATGGGGAACCCCCACACATTGGCTTCCTCTTTTTACCTTTGGCTTCACACGCCACAGCTCAGTTAAATACATACCAGGCCATTTTATACACGTGCACACACATGCACACACAAGCACGCACATATACACATACCTTTCTACCTTCCACCTTTTCTTTTCTCACATGTTGGCCAATGGCTTCAGAGAATGATTTTCTCTGTCTCCATATATCCTTCCTCCTGCCTTTCGGTGAGTTTGGGTGTCAAAAAGCAAATCTTATCACAGGTGATAAACTTAGCAGCAGTGCTAATGTTTCACTCTTTCAAGGGAAAGAAAAGTCATACTTTGCAACCAGTCACTAAAAATCCTGAAAGTTTCTAAAATTCCCTTTCGGCTACTCTGCAATACTTCTCATCTATCTTTTCAACTTCCAGTTATATGCATTCTCTTTAACAGCAACCCTCCCGAGTCTAGATAAATGATGAACTAGCATTCAGTTTTACTGCCTTTATGTTATGTTTATCACTTGTAGCATAATAGAACTTGTTCTTTACATTTTATTCATCACTGATAATACAAGATTTCACTCCAATGAGTAACAATATGCTTTTATACTCCAACACAGGAAAGTAATCAGCATTTAAGATTATTCGGGGGTGGGGGTGTGCTTTGAATATCTGATAATTGATCTAGAAAGGAAACATTTTAATGCAAACCTGACTGTCTAAATTTCATGAGGTTTTCATTTCAAACCACTGAACCTGAGCTCATGTACTGCTGTATACACTAATATTTGTAGTCATGGCATAGGTCATACTTAAGTAATAATTAGTTGACAGAATAGAAAAAAATAGGAGTATGATTAATTGGTTGATCCATTATTAATCAATCACGTAACTAAGGATCACAGGGGTAAAGTGAGTTGAAGATTGACTAGTCAAAACCTTTCATATCAGAAATGAAAAAAACAAGGATTGCTATTGTTCTCAGATGAAGTGGACAATCTGGTCATATGGTTAACTCTGCTTACCATCACTGTGACTGACCTTCTGCTGAAGTCTAACATTCACTAGAATATACATCAGCCATAAAGAACAAATCTCTAACTATGATGGTGATTGATCCAAAGGATCATCGGGTATTATACCCTAATTCTGCAACCTTCTGAAAATAAATGTTCATACTAAATAGAAAATGAATTTGTAATAACTGAATTAAAGTGTTCATCTAAATAGCCAACTTTAGATTTCTCTCCACACATAATAACTTGGAAAAATATATAGCCTGTGTTTACTATAGCATGATAGCTACAGTCTCTAAGAAGAGCTATAACTCGCTAACAATTTTCCTGATTTATGTTTGAAAACATACAGGGCATGAAATGATTTCTGCAACCTTACATTTTCCTCAAGAACACTAGTGAGCAGAAAATGTAGTCCAAAAATCATGTGGGCTTGCTTGTTACATCTCCTTTTTCAATAGAAATAGGTGATGACCAATTATATATACTCTACCAAAAGAAATATCATTAGATTATTTTCCCCCTTAAAGGAGGAGAGATGAAACAACACAGGACAAGAAGAAGAAAAAATAAGGAAAAGTGGAAGAAAAGGAAGAAACTCTAATAAAAGAATCTATTTTCATATAATGCTTACATTTCCTTCTTGAGAAAGTACAATAAATCCAGCTTATGGATGATATATGGTTATAAACTGTAACTCACTATACAAATGTTAGTTATTCTTGCTGGTATTTAACATATATGAAAATGTGCTTCACAATCTATAATTGTGCTAATAAAATAGGTATTTGTGAATATAAATTATACTGGCCATAAAATCAGCCTTATTAATCTAATATATCTTAGAGCGAGACCAAATTTAAATGAACCACTTTGGTAACATAGATAGCTGAAAACACTGTTTATCTTACCATGTAAGTGTCTCTCAGAACAGGAATACAAGTTTTGCTATGCTTCATATCCTGTTGGCAGTCTGCATTTCGATCTTTAAAACAGTAAAAAATGTTGTCAGATATGCAGATTTTCCAAGTTAAATAATTTGTTTAAGGATAGTAAATTAATGTGTTAGTATCCTTTTTTAGAGTCCTATCCAGAGTTTGGAGGGACTTTGGGGAGGGGGAGGTTCCCATATTGGGGATCAAACCCAGAGCCTCATTATGTGCTAGACAAGCAAAGTACCCCTGAGCCACATCCCAAGGATATTTATTGTAGCAAACTGACATCTGAACCAGCCATAAGTATCCATAAGCAAATAAAATATCTTTGAATTGCCAGTGTCCATCATTTTATCACAGTTTTGTCAAAAACAACTGTCTTTGGTGGTAACCATGAACAACACATCCTCCACCATAGAACTATAAATAAAGGCCTGATTTAAAACTATAAGGGACACTTTTCTATAACTACTGATGTTATTTAGAATGTTCTAAATGCACTATTAAATGTCTATATGCATGTCTAGGAAAAGGGGTCTATGCCAGTACTGTACAAGGAGGAGGTGGCCTTGCCCAATTGGAAATAATCAGGGTTGAATAAATGAGTGGTAGCTAATCTCCCAGAAAAAGAAAAGTTCCCTATCTATGTGATAAAGACACAAAGACTTGTAGCATTATCACAGGGATCTTATCACAGCCACATTGTCAGGAATTTTTATTTAAAGATTTGCAAGGATTTGTCCAATTCCCTTTATTCTAAGGGACCAGAACCCTGGAGGTGTCATATTTCAAAAGCTATGACTTTCTTAAAAGAAGGTCACTTGGGCTCTGGTTCTCCTTAGCCACCACCACCACCCATTCCAGTACAAAGTACCATGATAAGTTAGATCCAAAATAACATAAAGAAAATTGCTTCAGAGAAAGATCCTTAAATTGTCCTACAGCACTTCCCCCCAGCCCCACATGCCAGCCTGAGAGGGTGAGAGCTGGCTGGACTTACGCATAATTCCTTGCTCTGAACCTGAAGGTCCACTTACTCTACTGGGATGGCAATACTAACCTGAACCCTGAATTTTGGAGCCATAGTATTTCACAGCTTTAACCAACTGATAACAAAATGACAGGAGAAAACTTCTTTGTTTGCACAGAGGCCCCGGTACATTATTTTGACTTTATAAAGAGATTTTCAATGAATTTAAAAATCACAATATTATGATACTTGGTAATCGTTATTTCAAAACGGCAGTTTCTATTGTTCATGGAGAAATTTCAGTAGGTTTTCTCATACCAGTAGTTCAATTGAAAGATTCACCAACTGCTCCCTGGAGAAAACTGAAGATCTGCATTTAAATGGAGATATACTATTTCCAAATGCACAGTACCTAGAAGGCAGATACTGTCAAGGTTTCTTAGTGAGCATAACTCAGATTATATTAGGTGAATTTCAATGCCATAGCTATCCACATTTCATAGGGTGAGAGTTATTTCTATAACACTCATTTTTCTCTGTGAATTCTTCATAATGTTTGTCCCTAGAAGTTAAAATTAAACCTTGCTCCATAGTAGAGTCCTCACACTAACAACAAGCAATTACTACTGTACATATCATTTCTGATGTGTACGGAAAAAGACCACAGAAGATAGCTCCGCCAGAAATGTTAAATAATTGAAAAGTATAATGACTTAATAGAGTAGTAAGCTTAGTTTACAATGCAGCCAATTTGAAGCCATAAAAATACTGTGTAAAAATTTTATCTTGTGGTTGACCATTACATATCCTATCTATTATTCAAAAGTATCTCAACAGTATTTTTCTTCATTAATGTGGCTTTTGGCATTTTCCTCAAAATATTTCTATTTCAACAGTTTTCCAACAATTCTGAAACAAATACAAAATTTCTGTTTCATATCATAAAGACCCTTCACTGGTGTGATAATATGTTCAATGTCAAGCTGAAACCAATTTCATAGGTCAATCTGTAAGGCATACTTGAACCACCCCAAATATGATTTGCTTTGCATTGAACAGAATCAATCAGACATTAAGAAGAAATAAAAAAAAAAAATATGAGACTAAAGATACTGGTACTAACACATCTGTAAACAAAAGGACAGCCTCATAAATAACTCCCTTTCCTGTGGCACACTAATCCAGGGATTTCTCTACATTAGAAAATGTCACGGGGCGTCAGAAAAGTTTTGCCTAGAGTGTTCTGCTAAGGTGCATAGCATGTCTGCTAAGGAGGAAAAAAAGAGACACTTAAGATCAACTCCAAACATAAGTCCATTACCTCTGGCAGACTCTCACTAGAATTCTAGCTTCAACTGAAATGTCCCTGTAAACAAGGTTACCAAGAACAGGCCTGGATATTTTTCTCAGCAACACTTTCCTAGGAGCCCCTCAGAGGTCGGTGTGGTGAGTTATACCTTATCTTGCTGCTCTGCCCTTCTCATGCTGATTCAAATTCAGAACTCAAATGAAAGATGAAATATCTTGAAGATCACTTAATATTGAAATACTGTTGCAATAATAAGTGGTGCTCAGTTGGAGATGGGAACATGGTACTCTCTTGGTAACCTTTTAATTTCTGGAAAAATTGTACAGAATAAATTGAGCCGCACACACATGGAAACCTAATCGATTGATCTGCTCTATTTTGTTAAAACACCACCCATCAGAAACTCCCTCAGCTCCCCAGGCAATTCCTGTTAAAGACGACCAGCACATTTTAGGACGTATCATGCACGAAAACTTAAATGCTATTTGATTTATTAAAGAAAAAGAACCATCTTTTATCTACATTTATCACCCCAGTCAATGGAGAGTCTGATGTGCAATATGATACCATTCCCAATATATACACATTTAATTCTATGCAAGTTTAAACAGTTATGAGAATTGCTTTAAGAAAAATAACAAAGCCATGCATAACTGACATATCTATTTCAAAGATCAGCTAGGCCTGTTTCATTACATAGTTGATGCTTTTCAAGTATGAAGGAAAAGAAACCTCATCAGTGTCACTTCATCTCCATCAGCATGTCTGTGTACCTTTCTTCTGTCAGCCACTCCTCAGCTCAGATTTGAGAACTGTTCAAATTTCCCTCTCTTTCTCACAATGACAGAACTGTTTCTCAGGTTGGTTAACTCATTTTGATAACATCAAATCTACTGGACAGGAGGGGGTGGGGGGGAGATCCTGAAACCACTCCCAAGTCCCATCCCCTGCCTCCTTCTAAGACATTTTTCTGCTTCTTTTTCTCTTGCCTGCTGCTTTTGAATTTGGGCATTTTCCAAACATACTCCCCTATTTGGTCTTTGGGCAGCATGAGAAACAAGTTTATAAACTAGACCAAGTCACTCAGCTGCTCTGAAACACACTTCACCACATCCGCAGGTCTCCAGATCTTGACTTAAAGTATTAAGCAGGAGTGTTTTGAAAGTAGTGGGTGGTCATGTGTGGACCTAAGGGCTTCTCTGTACCCATAAGCTGGCTGAAAGCTGGCTGAAAGACTTTCTTCCTCTTTTTTTCTTTCTCTAGTTCTTTTTCATATTTTTATTTTTATTTTTATTTTTTTTGAGGGGCCTGGATGAGAGGGTGCCTTTTTCAACACTGCCCTCTGGTTTATGTTAGCCAAATCAATTGGTTTCTCTGTGTGTCCTTCTTCCCCCATGGCCACTGGTTCTGATTCTACAACACAAACATAGCAAACGTGCTTCCCTAGCAAAAGCAGATCCATGTGGCAATTCACAGCATAACCCAAGCAAGCACAATAAATAAACACATACATAATCATTCCACAACACTGAGGGGGTGGGGGTGGGGGGTGTCTGCAGGCCTTTCCGGACTCTTACAGAATTGCTCTTTAAGATTCTGAAAGACTGAAAGACCAAGGGGGTGCAGCTAGGGAAAGGTTGCCGGAAGAGGAGGGGAAGAGGGACAGAGTGGAGCTTTGCCCTCTGTGTCTTTCTCTCCCTGAGAATCTCCCATCACCAAACAGGGGTGGGGAGGGGGGGCACTCTATCCTGAAGAATTTCTCACACACTTGAGGGGCAGAAGGGAGTGGGTGGTTTGAAATACTTAAATGAGGGTCTGGTGACCTCTGTGCAACTTCAGCGACTCCCTCGGGAAGGTGAAAGGGTTGGGGAGACAGGAGGGAAAGAGGCGTAGAGGACAGGAGGAAGACACCTACAGCAGCTGCAGTCACCAGAAGGGTTTTCCAGCCCATGACAGCAGTCCTCAACTCCTGGCACCACCCTCTCCCACAAGACCCCTGCCCCACATCCCCTCGCCCCTAACCCCTCCCAGTGCCGGTGCTGAACTCTGCCCTCACTCTTTGCCACTTTACCAAGCACTTAAGTCTCTATCCAGGAAGGGGGATGGGAGGGGTGTTGAAAGAACAAATCTAATTGCAATTAGGATTTATCTGTGTCTCTAGCACACACGCTGACAGTTTTGCAGTCATGGTCAGGCAAGTCTACAAGAGGTGGGCAGTACTTAGGATTGTGTTATTGAGGGAGGGGTTGCTTTTTCTTTTTTTTTTTTCCTCCAAGAGACTCTAAGCAAGTGAAGGGGGGAAGGGGGTAGCAATACAGATTTCAACCAGGACTGCAAATAAAGAATGCCCCAGATGCAAATGTCTGTCTCCAGATGTTGATGATAAGGATTTGGAGCAGTTACCTTGGCAGGGTCAGAACTGCAGCAGGTTAATCAGGTGAGTCGTCGGGGATTTTAAAGAAGCCGAAGCCGGTTTCTTTGGCTATGAAAGTCTACAAAACCCCCATGCAGGAACATTGCACATCTTACACACGCCTCCTTTAACTGGGCTCCCACGACCTCAGCAGGAGAGGGGGTGCTGGCCGGCCCACCAGTGGCAAGGGCACGGCCCCCCGCTCTGCCCCTGCGGGCACGGGGCCGGCCTGGCACCCGGGGTCCGCGTCCGGAGCGGCTGTGCACTCACCGAGCCAGGCTGCGAGGGGCAGAGGGGCGCCCGCGGCTAGCCGGAGCGCTGAGGCGCCTCCCTTTTCTCTTGGTAGCGTCGGTCCGCACTCCCTGTGACCCAGGACGTCATGATGCCTGTCTGTTTTCTCAATGATAACTTGGCAGAAGAAGAGAGAGGCTGCCAGGTTCTCCTCGGGTGGTTACGTGGTATGTGCACGTTTCTGTTTGCATGCGTTTCTCTCTGGTTTTTTAAAATAAATATCTATATTTTTTTTAAAAAAAAAATTCCCGGCACAGTCATGATCTGATCGCATTATTGCGTTTGCATAATTGACGCCTCTGGGTGTGTATATATGTGTGTATGTGCGTGTGATTTTTTTTCCCCTTTAAATCCTGCTGCTCCTGCCGCCACCGCAGCCGCTGCAAAAGGAAAGCAAGCATGCGTTCATCTTTTGTCTTTCATTTTACCTTCAGGGTGACACTCAGTACCAACTGCTCCCTTCTGACCGTCGCCAATCCTCGCCTGGGCAAAATAAATTTGAAAAACATGGGGGGAGGGGAAGGAAGAGCCCCCTGAGCCAGAATGCTGGGGTTTCCATTCTTAGGCGATCGGATCCCAAACCAACCCGACCCACCTCCCACCCTGTAAAACCTTTCTCCCTTCTACCCACCGGGCCCAGGCAGAGAATCGGCACCAAGATAGCGAGGAGCATCCACCCAGGGCCAGACACTCATGTTCGCGGCGTGCACTTGCTGACTTGCATATCTCGGTTGCATTCCCAGTGTGCAGGCCTCTCACAACTGGGGCTATTTTTGTCTCCCAGAGATGTTCTTTAAAGCCTTTTTAAAATGGGGAGGGGAGGGGAGAAGAAAACAGAGTAAAGTCCAAGCTTCCATTTGAGGGGCTCTGTGGACACACCATAAAATTTAGGAAGGGGGGCTCCTGGCATCAGACCTATCAGGGGAGTTTGGAAGGGCAAAAAGGATAACTAGCTTTTGACTTTTGTACAGTGGCAGGAAAACTTTTTTTTTTTTTCAATACAAAGATGTTACTGTGGACTATGTACTGTATTTCTCACTTTTATAACTATGTTCTCCAAGATCAGTAGGAAAGATCTCAAGAACATTCCTTAATATTTATTTCTTCCAAAAATAAGGTATTTTAGATGGTGTGACCACATGATAGGTGAAGCACAGATCAACTTCTTCTTGTATGTTTACGTCATGTTATTTGTACATTGTCTGGTATGTTTTTTATAACTTCTCTTAATCATAATATTGTGTATTTTACTCACCATGGGTATGTTCCTGATTAAAAAAAAATATCTAGCATCAGGTTTGGCCAATACTTTGCCCTTCTTTATCACTAATTACCCTTTTAGAGTAGCAGAATGGGCTAAGGACTTTCCCCCTCAAACTCCTGCTTGACCTTGATCACCATTAAGTATGGGTAAAGTCACAGTTCCACTCTGATTCCAAATTCCTAAAAGATGACAGCAGAAGCCGAGGTTGCAAAATATAAAGTGCCAAAGAGAATGTTCAATCTGAAAAGCAGAATGGCTTGAAAGAAAAACTTTTTAACTCATCCAAGATAATCTGCAACTGCTGGGTGTTTAAACATAGTTAACCTTAAATAGGTAAACTATTGGAGAAACTGGCTAAGTTTAATGAAAATACCAAGTAACTTGTTGGGCCTCTTTGCTTTAGCGTCACAGTCCAAGAATCACTAGCAAATCCCACAGGGAAGACACTGTAATTATGCAAAGGCCAGACAATCAGAATTGGAGAAGAGCCTAGCTGAAGTAGACTAAGAGGGTCAGAGGACTATTGACTAATGGCCAGATCCCAAGACTTGAGCGGTGCCTCTCCACCCTTGACAATTGGACATGGCTCCTCTGCCTCTGCTAATCGGGTCTCCTTGGAATGCCACAAGGATGAACTGGTGCAGTCAAGCCCATGCCTAGAGGTTACAAGAATCAGTGTTTCTAAGAGGGCAAAGGCCAATTCAGAGACCATCTATAGTAACTTTCCAGTAACTATCCAAGAGGTACTTGTTAATATTCAATCTTGTTCTCCAGCTTTTTTATTAACCTCAGAACTGGACCCTTAAAGACCCACTGCAAAGGAAAAGAACCACAAAAATGTGACTAACTTTAATCCCCTGAAATCCAATTTCATTTTTTCTTTTCAGACCAAATGCCGTCCCTGCTGTTTGTCACCAATCCACATACCAGTGCAGGCAGCCAAGTGGTTTCCTTCCCCAGGGTGAGATGTCTGAGCAACTAGAAGAGAGCAGAGCACAGTATTCAAGTGCTCCAAAGGTCTGAAAAGACACTTTCTAATCTGAGATTCCCTAAATTCAACTCTGCTTAAGAACAGCTCTGTGTTGTTTATTAGAGTTCAGACTCTCAGACTACTTTCAAGTCTCTTTTTTTTTTTTGGTCTGGCTTCACCTAAAATATAATCATTTAATATTGTAGCATGTTCAATTTCACTTCCCAACCAAACCAGAGGGCATGAAAATGCTTACTAAGGTATATAGAACACATGGGAAGCAATGTAGTAAACCTTACTGGTGCTCAGAACTTGTGAATCAAATTAAATATCCAACCAACAATAAAAAATTTTTTTAAAAAAAATTAAATACCCTTAACAATAAAACAGGAAGACTGTTATTATCTCCTGTTACCTAGGGTACTGAAGCATGGAGAAGTTATATGCTCCAAGGTGCACAGATGGGATTCAAATTCAAGAGCTCTGAGTTCTATCAGTCTATTCAACCTTATTTCCAACTACTGGCATCGTGGACCCTTGGTTCAGTCAGGCTGGCCACCCATTGTTCATCTCACATACCCTGTTAACTCCTACTCCAGTGGTATTGCCCAATCATTCAATGCCCTCCTTCTGCCTCTTTAAATTGTATTTGCCAGTCAAATTCTATCCACTGGTCAAGGCCAAGTTCAAATCCTATTTTGCCCACAAAGCTGTTATTTATTATTCTTGGGTTTATCGATCTTTCTCTCTCATTGTTACACAATGTTCACTCTTACGTAGAACATCACGGGTCTCTAATTGTTTCTGAGGTTTCTTTTTCAATCCCTTCTTCACCTCTCAATTCCTTTCTGACAGAAATATGCTTTTTTTTCTCTCTCTCTCTCCGTCTTTCCCGGTCTGCCTACCAGAGTGCCAAGTACAACACTGTCTCTCATTAAATAGCTTCTGATACATTAATTGATACACAACTGTGCTTTGTAGAGCTAGGATGCCACTTTTCAATTTGATAAAATTTGAAAGTCTAATGTAACAAAAGCTTTATCCTTTTAACTGAAGAAATTATAAATCTGTTTCTGCCTATTTCAGATGTCCCTAGAAAACAATCAAGTCAGATCGATGACAAAACTATTTAACTGGAGAAGCACATTATGATGAAGAAGAACCTGATGTGGGGGTGAAGAGGGTGAGCAAGTATATAATTGTAGTATTGGGGAAACTATCATAAAATTAATCATTATGGGTTTTTTGGCTGTTATGAGCCTTTGTCTGATAAGTTTTTTTTTTTTTTTCATTTTCTGAGTTAACTAATGCTTTCTTATTTGAAAGATAAGGAAATAAGTGGGAACTGGTGGCCAGAAGATGCGTGAGCTAGCTCACCTTAGATGGGCTACTGGTCAGCAGTGTGTGACCTCTGCAAATTATTTAACCATGCTGTGCCTCAGTTCCCTGCCTACACAGGATGGAACAGATCTCCAAGTTCCTTGCAATGGCTCAATTAGAATATGACAGAGAGAAAGAGCAAACAAGAATATTTGGCCCATGGTGGGATTAGTTTTTTGGAGCGTACTAGACAGATTCTAGAGAACTCAGGTAAAATTAGCCAAGTTCATATTCTAATCCACAGTATAGAAAAGGGTAGCTCTGAAAAACTAAGTTCATATGCAAAAGTATAATCAAATTTATATTTTCCCAAAGTATCCCCGTTAGACAAAATTATTAATAACTATGTGTACCAATAACCTATCATTTCTGCCAAAATGTTGTTAGTCATCATTCATACTTGCCTACATGACCAAATTGTTGTATGGACTCAATTTGATATAGGTTAATTCAGTCTGTGTTGCATGATGTCTTCAATTCACAGGTAGTTTGAATTGAATCCTGATACTAGTTGAAGAGCAGAGATCTATCAATGAAGAGACTTAGGAGCTAGAACCTGAAGGGGCCTTTTTGCATATTTCCTTATTGGAACTGATTTCAGTAAGCTTCTCTGTGTGTTCCTTTCCTTATTTATTCTTCTCATTTTATTTAATTTTATTTGTGGTGCTGGGGATTGAACTCAGGGCCTCATACATGTCAGGCAAGTGCTGTACCACTTAGATTATCCCAGCCCTCCTTTATTTATTCTTAGGTATTGAATAGTTTGATATCATTCACTTTCTATCCAGGTTTTTGTTGAGGAAAATAATATAGTAGAAATGAAAAGGATGCTATTAATTCAAATAAAATATTATGTCAGATTTGCTTTGTTGTACACCTGAATTAATGTTTCTAAAAGGTTTCGCAAAGTTAGTAGAACATGTGGAGACAAGAATTCAGGCCTTGTTGAGAATCCAAGTTGATCCCTACCACCCTTTACTAGTTAAAGGACCTCACAAAATCCTCAAGCTTGGAAGAATCCATTGCCCTATCCATAATACATTTTTAGATGATGTAGTACAGACTCTGGGAAAACAGACAGCTAATCACATCTCAGCAAAAACCAAATTCATTAGAACATTTACTTAAAATAGGAATGTATAACAAATCTCTGACATGGAAATATGAAAATAATTTCATATCAGGCAGGGATCCTCAACCAGGTTTCGTGATAGCTGAAACCTGGATATCCATGGATGAGTTACAAAGATCTTGAAATTATAGGCCAAGTGAACATGTGTATATTGTTCTCAAGAGAAATCCACAACTTTCTTCACATTCCTTTATGACTCCAGAAAGGTTAAAAACAACTGATACAAAAACAAGTTATTTTAAATGAACTTAAAAAAAAAAAAAAAGATACACATTCACTGAAGTCAAATGTCACACTGGTTACAACATGGATAGTATATAATAATTATCAGTATTCAGAATGATGGCCTTGAGACACGATGAAAGCCTCATATCAAAGAAATTCACTTAACTGACAATGCGAAAATATAGCAGCCTATTCAAATTATTTGAATACTGAATTGAAATGAGGTTTCTGTTTTTGTCCAAGCGGGTTGGACAATCCTCTGTGTGCTAAGCAAGGTAGATTCATGTAGGAAAATAATCATTGTTTCAAGGAGTAGTTAGGGGTCCACTGCAGCTGAGGTGGCAAAGAATGAGGAGGAAGAACTGGAGGGATATTTGGCAGGGGACTGGAATTCACAGACTTTCATGTCTGATTTAGACAACTGAGTTAAATGTTATTAAAGAGATAAAAAAAAAAGATTAAGAAAATAATGAATTGGGTTTGATATACGTTGGCTTTAAAGTCCTTTGGAACAGCCCAATTCCACCAGCCCTGGGAAAAATTAAGAACAGATTTGGGGCTGGAGAAATTTATTTGGAATCAGCAAGCAGTGAATTGGGGATGGGTTAGGCTGGTAAGACACGTGGCAAAAAAAAAAAATATATATATATATATATATATATATGAACATAAAGGACTTAGAGTCTGGAGTAAAGTTGCAGTTATTTGAATGAGATCTAATTTGCAAAATGTGAAATTATATAACACCCAAGGCAAAACAGTATTAGTGATTTTAAGTATTGGTAGACAGCTGTACTGTAGCATACATTTCGGAAAAGAACAATCCATCTCAGAATTCTACTTCCTCATGAGGTTTTTCTGGACTTCTTTCAAGACACAGTTTTCCTTTTGAGATACCACTTTCCCTGCCTGGGTACAGAAGGGAGAAAGAGTTTTCCTTGGCAACCAGGTTCAACTGGAAAAAAATAATCAAGATGTCACCTAATGCCACAAGCTACAGACTATGTTTTCATCTCGGTGGACCTGCCAGTTGTTGAAGCAGCAGAGGAAACTCAGTGTCATGGAAAGAACACTAAACTTAGAGTCAGAACCCTCGAGGGTGAGTCTCATTTCTGCCTCTCGCTGCAATTGCAACGGTGGCCATTCACCCAACTTCTCCACATCTGGATTTCTTCTGTAGTCCCTGCCCTATTGTCACTGGGTCATGATTCCTACAGCACTGGTTTGGAAATTCCCAAAGGGCTGGCATAAGGGGGAGTAACCACAGCTTCAAAAGTTATCTCTTCTCTGAACTCCTCCACAGTGACACCTCACTGCATCCCCAGTGAAAGCCCCGTGTGGCGGACCCCTCTTTGTCTCCACTGCCATCAACATTCCTATAGTACACTTAGACCAACGAGGCTGTACTCACACTTGAATTTTCCTTACTCTGTCCACTGCTCAGAGGTCTTGGCTGCCTTTACTGTAACAGATGTTTTAGTTATCTTTTGACTTGTAGAGCCCAGCATACAGTAGATGCACTGTAAGTGCTAAATGAATAAACAATTATCAGAGAACACTTGCCTGCACATGTTCCCATTTTGAGAAAATGCTTTAGGTAAGCTGAAAAATGGGAAGTGCTGGGCCAGCCTTACTGATAGACAATAGACCAGAGTGCTTTGCTCATAAAATTTCTACATTACTGTGTATTGGCCTATAAGTTCCCTTATAATTTCTTATAAGGGAATAAAGGCCTTCTTTTATCAGACTTAAGCTTGAAATGAAAATCCTATTATCACTTCTTCCAAAAAATGTTTACACTGGTTTTATTCGACACTGATATAAACATGCTTCATTTCAGATTTTGCCAGAAAGCTGAGGAAAGAAAATGGGAAAAAATACCATAAACCCATAGGAAGATTCAATGACTGTGAATATCTGGTGGAAAAGACACAGAAGGCACTCCGAATGTCCTGTTTTCAAATTCCTAAAGAATTTTCTTTAGCCTTCTAGGATTATGTATTTTACCTTCAAAATGAAATGTGTAATCTTTAAGTATCAGGGTTTGGGAGAGGTTTAAACGAGAAAATGCATATGATGGTACCATGCTTTGTCAAAGTAAACAGCTGATTTAAAAAAAAAAAAAGAAAATTCTCCTCCCAGTTCATCAGTTTGTAACCATAATAAACTTGTGAGCTTTTCTCTTGGCCATGGCTACAGTTTGGACCTTAAAATATTCCCAAAAGGATCATATGTTGAAGGCTTGGTCCCTAGTCTGTTATGCTGGGAAAAATGGTAGAACCTTTAAGAGATAAGGCCCAGTGAAAGGAACTTAGGTCACTGGGGACATGCCATTGAAGAAGGTATTAGAACCCTGTCCCCTTCCCTTGCTCTCTCTCTTTTGCATACTGGCTGCCATGAAGTGAGCAGTCTAGTGCATCTCACACTCCCTCCATGGTGTGCAGCCTGCCTCTGGCCCCCAAATGACAGGGGGCCACACCTAGCTCCATAGCTAGGGAGTTGGCCAACCACCAACCATGGACTGACACCTCCCAAAATGTGAGTCAAAATAAAGCTCTCCTCTTTTTAAGTTGATTATCCCAGGTGTTTTGTTACAGTAACAAAGTTAACATAGCCAGACTTCTAAAAAAGAGGAGCACAAGGAGTAACTTATATCAGTAGCTCCCAAACTACTGATACAAATAAAATCACTTAGGATGATTTTAAAATTCTGATGCTTGAGTCATACCCCATAGCAACTATGCCTGAGGGTAGGAACCACGCTATAGTACTTTTGAAAATTTTTCACTTGATTCCAGTGTACAGCAAAGTTTGAGCTAATGTGGTAAAATGGCCTGTGGGTGGCTAATAAGCAATTAGTGCCTGATGCTAACAGGGTCCAAGTTTAGACTCTAATCCAGAGTAGCACAGTTCTTAGCCCTTGCACAAACCCCATAACTCAAGCCCTTCTCCTTTTCAATGATCCTCTGGTAAAGCTCTTTGTAAATGGACCGTAAACAGAAGAACAATGGATCCACTCATCCCAAGTACTGAAACAGCAAAAGAAAAAAAGCACAGGAAAACACCCATATCTGTAGTACTATTTCATTTATAAAGGGCTATCATTATTTAATCTTCACAATAACATTGCATAGTTGGCATTATTATTATTTCTAGATCGAAACAATCAAAAACTAAAGGGAGATTCACCTTTCTCTGGGACAAAGTGACAGATCCAAGGGTTTTACTGAGGCCCAGGACTCTGGAATCCATGCTGTTTACCTGAACCACCCTGCCTGGGAGACCCTACTAACTACCACTCAGCAAGATCACATCCACAGCTGAGGGTGGATTTGGAGCTAGGGTCTAGTTTCTCCAGCATACCTGGAGGAAAGGAAGGGAGGAAAGCAAAGGAAGGAAATATGGTCAAATGTATCTGAATTAAACAGGTTTAATTTTACCAGGCCTTTTCAAATTATTTCATATGCTAACAAGCAGGGGAAATGTCTAAAACCTAAAATTTCCAAACTGATTGAATGGGGAAACCCCTTTCTAGCTCACATTTCTCAAGACCAACATCTTAAGGAACACCACTGGAGAACTGTTACAATGGCTTTCCTCGGTTCCTTCCAAACCACGTTCAGTGTCACTCTTTTAGGAGGACCCACCCACTCCATACCCTATTTAAAACTGAAACATCAACTGTCCCTAGTCCAGTTTTCCCTTCCTACTTCCCTACTTTATTTTCCCCCCATTTCTCTCAACACCTTCAAATACACTTGATATTTACTTATTCATTCCATTTATGGTCTGCCTCGCCCCTTATGTCTACAAGCTTCGTGGGAGCAGAACATTTTCTGGCTGTTATGGTTTATACATGAAGTGTCCCCCAAAGCTTGTGAGACTATGCAAAAACGTTCAGAGTGAAGTGATTAGATTATGAGAGTTGTGACCTAATCAGTGGATTAATCCACCTGTGTGGATTAACTGGGTGAAACTATAGGCAGGTAGGGTATGGCTATAGGAAGAGGGTCATTGGAGGGGATGTGCCTCTGGGGGTTTATATTATGTCCCTGGTGAGCAGAGCATTCTCTCTGCGTCCTGATTGCCATGTCCTGAGCAGTTTTCCTCTGCCACATCCTTCGACCATGATGTTCTGCCTCACCTAGCTCCATAGCTAGGGAGTTGGCCAACCATCATCTGAACCTGTGAAACCATGAGCTAAACAACTTTTTCTGTATGTTGTTTTTGTCAGGTCTTTTGCTCACAGTGATGAAAAAGCTGACTAAAACATTGACTTTTTTTTTCCACACAGTGTTATCTCCTGTACCTAGAAGAGCCATTGTCACAGAGTAGGTGTTCAGTAAGTGGGTGGTAAATGAATGATTGGCCAAAGAGAAATGCACCATGGGAGAAATTCAAATGAAGGTAATATGTCCATAGTTAGATCCCCTTTAAAAGCACCTTTGTTTTCCAATTCTAGCTTTACCTCATAATGATCTAATTAAGTGGAGAGGATCCCTATCTTACAGAAAAATCAAGTGAGAAAGTGATTCAATCTGTAAGCGGAGCAAAACACTGGTTAAGCAAAAAGATCGTTAAATTAGAATTGATCCTTTTAATTTTCTGTGTAATTATTATGAGATAAAGCACATAGAATGGCTGTTTCCAACAGCAGATATGAAACCTCACAGAAATGTGGTAAGTCATGAATCGTACAGAGACCTACTAGATCAGCCCAGGGAACTACTGTTTATACACCAAAACCAGACCAAACTGAAATATAAAAATTTAGCAGATCCCTGACATAAAAAAAAAAAAAATGTTAATCATTGAGTGGATTCAGATCTCCATAGGTCAAATCGTATCATGGAAGGGTGTTCCATAGAATTCTAATGGAAGTCTTTGCGTCAGTTCAGAGCTCTTTTCTGTAAAGGCCAAAGTGCTGTGAACAATTCAAATATAAACAGGGATGATGATGGTCCATCGAGCTTAGAAAATGACCCAATTGATCGATTCCACTCCAAACAAAGAGAGTAACAATGAAATGGAGTAATAACATAGTAATAACACTGGATGAATGGTCCGCTCCTTACGTTTCCCTTTCTATCCAGAAAAATCACATTTATGAAGGAAGTTCTTTTAGTAATGAAAGTGGTATTTATTAAATACACCAGAAACTACACATCCAAACTAGCATTTCCCTTCGAAATAGTCACTTGGGGAGGCTATGTAATTACCTCAGTGATCCTGTGATTGCTCTAAACATTTGGGGAATTTCTCTTTTAAAATCACCTTCATAGCTGGTTTAGGACTCATACAGAAAAGCAATATCATTTCTTTATGGCTGTACTTTATATAACGAAAATACCACATTTCAATTCCCAGCAAACTGGGTTGGTCAGTGTTGTAGGTTTCAAACAGGCTGCCCAGCAGATTCTCCCAGGTACATATTAGAAACACAGCATGCCAGGCTGACCCCAATACACACTGTAGTAAAGTCAGGGCTGGGAAGTGGGAGTCTGTTTTGAATGATCCCTGATACATCCAATTTTTGTTGTGAACTATGGGAGAGAGTGCCTGGCTGTTAAGACAGGGTTTGGTGTCTCAACACTATCCTGAACCTGAACCAGTTAGGATAGTTAAAGACCTCAAAGTCTGAACTTCTAATACCCAGGCATTCATCACACATCACCTATGGAACTCTTGTCTTTGGTTTTATAAAGGGGAACCTTTTCTTTCACTTGAGAATGTCAAGGGAATGACTGTGGATGGTTAAGTTCAAAAATCATACCCCACTGGAACATCCTCTCTTGCCATGCTGTCTTGACCAATCACATCTTCAACCTTTCATTTGGAGACAGTCCCAGAATAGAGAGGGGAGGTTCCAGAATAAAACTGTCTGAAGTCAAACCCTTACTCATTACTCAATCAGGTGACCTTCGAAAGTTGCTCATCTGCTTTGTGTCTTTGTTTTCCTACCTGTGAAATGTATCTACTAATAGTATTTACCTCCTAGGGATGCAGAGAAAATTGAGATAATGTATATACAATGTTTAGTACAGTGCTCAACGTTTTCAACAAATATTAGCTATTATCATTTTTTATACTTATGTGCTAATGATCCTTAAATCATAAATTCTAGATCTGAAATTACCCTCCTTTCTTAACATTAATACACAGATGCCCAAAATCGCTCTAAGAATTTTGAGACTTCATTTTTGGTTTACCAGACCAAAGTAATGTTTATACTATTAGCATTTCAAACTGACCGGATACAAAATTGAATTAATTATTGGCCCAACTTCCCAAATTCTTTTAGCTTCTCAGCTCCCAATCGTGGTTCAAGGTATCATCTGTAGGATTATTCAGTCCTGAAACAAAATTTATCTCAGATTCCTTCTCCTATCTTACTCTACCTCAAACCCACATGCTCATGTGCACATTAATTTAATTATAAAGTCATGTTGATTCTACTTTGACAATTTTTCTTTCCATTCATGTATGTGTGTGTGTATGTTGAACCAACATTTATTAAACCATTACTACATGCCAGGTCAAAACACAGTAGATGCATTAATATAATCTTACAATAATCTTATGAGGTGCTATTTGTTACTTCCATTATAAAGATTTAAAAATTTAGGTGAAAAGAGATTAAGAAATGTGTGGGAGTTCAGCAAATCACTCTGAAGTCAATCCTCAATGTGCCCCAGAGCATTGGTCTTCACTATTATAGAGCATTGCTGCTAAGATTTTTCAAATAATAATAATTAAAATGTGTTGAGTTCTCAATCTGACATAGTCTCATAGAAATCCTCTCATATAAATGCTGTTCAAACCCCATTTTGGCTGGGTGCTATGGTGCATGCCTGTAATCCCAGTGACTGGGGAGGCTGAGGCAGGAGGATTCCAAGTTTGAGTCCAGCCTCAGCAATTTGGCAAGGCCTCAAGCGACTTACCAAGACCCTGTTTCAAAAAAAAAAAAAAATTCTTGATGGAAAAATTTGATCTTTTCCACTTTGGATGAAGCTTAAGATAGCATTGAAAACGAGTAGTGGAGAACTGGCTTTGAAAGATGTCAAGGAGAACTTTGACTCTATGCAAAGAAAACAGACTTAATTCCACAGGTGATGACGAGTAATAACGGGTNTTTAAAAAAAAAAAAAAAAAAAAACATAAAAAGGGCTGAGGATGCAGCTCAGTGGTAAAGCTCCCCTGAGTTCAATTCCTCGTATAAAAACAAAACAAAACAAAAACACAACTTTTACAGACAAGAAAATTCCACCCACAGAGTATGAACTACCATTTCTCCAGTTCCGTGTCTCCATTGCAAACTGTCTGACCTAATGAAACTCTCTCCCAGGTCTTCTCTACACCCTCCAAGTTAAAATCTTCCCAACTGCTTCATCCTCAGATTTCAGAATAACTTCCCAAAATTCAGTCCTTGTCTTTTCTTATTTAACAAACAGGTACTGGAGACCAGCTAATCCATCACTCACACATTCAAGGTAAATCTGACATTGCCTTGGCCTATAAGAAGCCCTTACCGTTTGGGGAAACAGGCACAATAATAGATAATTCTAGTGTCATATGAGTCCTATAGAGGTACCCAGGAAAGGGCTTCTAATGCATCGTGGGGTGAGATGATGGAGGTCAAAGACCACTGAGGACAAGATCAGAGACCTAGAGAGTCAGCCAGGCAGCTAAGGGTGGAGAGATAAGAAGAAGGAAAAAGAGAAAGACTGATTGGAGGTGGAGGGGAAACATGAACAAACACAGAGACTGTTGTGAGTAGGAGACTTTAAGAAACTCCATGTAAAAATATTCCAAGCCATTCCATGTCAAAGGCCCCGAGAAGCCAGCATGTTTACTCTGCTCAAGAAACAGCAAACAGTCTCCACGCATCTTCCTTCTGTGGTCAGACTTGGCATAGAAATCTGATTCTCCCAGGCAGAATCAGAAGTGGGACAGGGTGGGGTGCTGGAAATACTGGAGGACGAAAGCAGAGAGCGAAGCCATTGGAGGGTCCTGATCAGAGGAAAAATCTGATATCATTTTTACAAGAACCACTGTTTGCTCTGATCCTGGCTGCTATGGAACACAAACACTTTCTGGAAAAACTGTTTCCAGAACAGGACTCTACGCTCAAACTATCCTCTAGAGCCCCATTTTTGTTTTGTTTTGGTTTTTGGTTTGTTTTTTGTTTTTTTTTTCAGTTGTAGATAAACAAACAAACAAAATAAAGGTATTGTATCTATTTATTTATTTGGTGCTGCGGTTCGAACCCAGTGCCTCACACATGCTAGGCGAGCATTCTACCACTCAGCCGAGCACCTATTCCTTCTTAAGCTCACAAAAATTCTTACATTTGCTCTTTCATATACTTAACTTTGGCTCAAACAAAATAAAATATGGCCAAGGTCAAAGATGGAACTACATTGTGTGTCTCCTGTAGCCCCTTTAAAAAGTGCTGGAATAGACCACACATGGCTGGGAGCATCCCATAGAGTTCTGGTACCCAGTAAGTGTTTAGTCATTTGGAAAAAGTCCAACAGGCTATTGTTTAAAACAAATGAAATGGGAGAGGAGCAAATAGAAATACACCATGGACTTGCAGTCAAAATAGAGAAAGAGGGAACAAAATCTTAGAGCCTAGACTCAGAAAACTTGGCTTCTGGATGTGACTCCATTACTCAAAACTTAAGGAAATCTGGAAGAAAATAGTGACAGTCTCTTGTGAAGAGAAGCCACTGTTTTCTCAGTTATAATATATTTCCTATCCAATATTTTTAATTTTACAATAAAAATGTGATAAACGGTATGATTTCAGATTCATAAAACTCTTCCTAGGGATGAAGCTTCCACAGTAGATAACAAACCTTGGGAAAGGCTTCTATGATGAGTTAACTTCTCGGAAACAGCTTTTGGATGATCATGGTTTAAGCATGTTCATGTGAACATAGTTAGATAATTAAAGTATAACATTCTGTCTAGTTCCTATTCCCTGTGACCTACTCATTCCCAAAGATGACCCCATCAGACCCACATGCAAATTCAGTTCCACTCCAATATGCCTCCCGACCAAGAAGGCGAATATTAAATCATGGTTATCCTTCTTCTCATCTTGTGCTGGCTGGATATCCTAACTGTAGTAACTAAACTCCTCTTTTCTATAATCACATTCCAACTTTGCTCTAAAAATAACCCTAGTAGCCAATTCTTAAAAATCAGTTATTAAATGTTATACTCTTAGTGTAGTTCAGTCATGTGATGAGCACTTTAACATCACAATAATTCTCCAAGGTAGGCATTATCTCATTTTACAGGCTTTGTAGAAGTTGAAGTTTAGAGAGATTAAATATTTTGGCAAGAAACACTGGCTAGTTAGTGGTGGGAGCCAGCATTCAAATTGAGCTATTTATCTCCCCAGCCTTAGTCAGAATGCTCTGAGGGCTCTAACCTGGCTCCTGAATGCTGACCCTGTGTGTGGGTCCTCTCTAAAGCCTGCAGTCTGTATCTTTCTGGGTCACTGCCAACTGGTCTCACCTGGACTTCCTGGATAGCTGGGAAGGCACCACCTACCACTTGCTGGACTTCCTGATGCTGACTCCTGCAGGAACCCTAGCCTGTCTCCATGGTAACGGATTTGCACACTATTCTTCTGCTTAGATTTTTCCCCTCCTACCTACATGTGGACAATCAGCCTAACACCTGCCCTATCCTAGTAGCCACCTCTAGCCTCAAGTTTTAGTTTTTGCCAGCTGGTGATTTCCAAGCACATGAAATTGTTGACTGTGTGACCTTGAAGTCTCCTAGGGGGCAATGCTAGAGGTCATGACATAGATAGCAAGAAATATCCTCACTTGCACCCTATGTAACTTTTTAGAGAAACAAAATAAACCTTTAAACTGTATAATTATCATGTTAAGAGCCAAACCAGAGTGACTGACTCAGACTGGTGAATTCAGTTGTCTTTGTGGAAGTTAAAGGTCAATGAAATATTCCCAAATTGGTAACCAAAATAATAGATTTAATTTGCCATGAATTTTTTAAAAAGTGTGTTTTTTCCAAAGACAAAAAGAAAATACTAAATTTCTGAGAACAGTGGACAACTTTAAATACAATAGTCTCTGAGCTATAGATTTCAAACAAGGGCACCATTGTTTTTGAAAGGAATGGTATTTAAAAATCTCATATAGAACTGAGATCAAAGGGGAGAATCTCTAATTCAATGGCAGCATGAAAGTCATATCTCTTCTAGGCTGTCCCTATCTGGTCAGGGAGACCTGTCAGATAGATCCTTGCAAAACAGACAGACAGACAGACAGATATAAACACACACACACACACACACACACAAGAAAACCCTCTATCTGATCTCAGTATTTTTTTAAGGGTTTATATGACTAATTCCTGAAAGTGTTTTGTGTGAATTACTCAAGATGATATGCTCTATATGTGTAATAAGAATTACAATGCATTCCACCATCACATATAAATAATTAAAAAATAATAATTTTTAAAAAAAGATGATAGGGTTGTAAAAGACATGGATAGTTTTACTTTAGGAACTGAATATGAAGGAGGAAGAAAACCTCTGAGTTGCCCAGGATAAAGAATCTCACTGACCAAGAGGGATTTTGTAAACAAAATTCCCATAGCAGGCTTCTTGGTAACATCACCTCTCTTGTTATTAGATGTTTGGCAGACCTGCAGTTCTGCTGACAAGGGGATACTTGGCTTTGAATTTCGCCCCCATCCCCATGACCAACCCTACCTCCAACCCCACTGCCTGTAACCTTGACCACTTCCTTTGCCTGGCTGCGGGTGGTTCTAAACTCCCTCCTATCACTCTAAAGTGCCCAACACTATAAAAATTTCATGGTACACAATAGATTTTTGCCAGATTCTATGTTCTTACCACCACCTACAAGCATATCATGATTTAAAAGTCAGCCCCTCCATCTCTCCTCTTCTGTTACCATCTGGAAAAATTAAAAAATTTAAACTGGAGTGATGAAGGCAGTTTTAATAGATCCAGACATATTGATTAGACTGATTATTTTCCATATTTTAATCTGTTTTGCAAGGGAAGCAGAAATATTACAGCAGAACTCAAACTTTGACTCCTCTCAGTATTTTCTGGCTGATAATAGTCTGGCTTAGTCTTAGAACTTAGAAGAAAAAAAAGAAGAAAAAGAAACAGTGAATTTTGCCATTCTGTGATGTTACATTAGAAAAATTAAAGATAATAAATAAATATGATAGTATTCATTTGTTCTCTTAGAACTTTTATAAGATATTCCCTTCTAATGTTCACTAGATTCTGCATGACTCCAACTCTCCTGTCCTGGGTAAACAGTTTAGCTTGTATTAATTTTTATTGGTAGTGGCATTACCCAGCACTCAAACTACAACCATAATTTATTCATGGATGAATCAAATGTCAATGCTTCCCTGACAGAGTCTTGTGTGATTTCCAGTTATGTCCTTTTACTTGGAATCGAAAACTTATATTGCACTTTTACTCCCTTGGGGTTAGTTTGGAAAGTTTGTTTTATTAGGCAACAGACATGGGAAAAGGTTCCAGTTCTTCTTAATAGTTGCATTTAAATGCATATATGAACATTTCATTGAAGGCAGTTGGGACTAAAAGTTCACAAGGAAGTTAGCCATTAGATATATGGTCTGTTTCTATGCCCAAAAGTTAATGCTGAAATGTTCAAAAAACTCTCCTAAAATTCAATCTGAGCTACTTATGCACAAGGGCTGTAGGATTGGCCTCCATACAATTATTTAAGATGTTATAAAGAGTGTTTTCCATCTTTCTTATGCTTGGAAATACTTAGATTTTATGACTGCTGAGTCAGAGCCAAAAAATATAATTTTATGCCATAATATACAACCTTTTCCTTTGGCTGTGAAAATTTATATGTACATATTTATGTGCATATATAGATAAAAATCTTCATAAACAGAGTGGCCCATTTGAGATGAACTCTATTTAAAGCATGCCATTACTGACTCTGATGATATTACTGCTATGTTTAAAAAAATCAGTTCTCTCCGTAACTTACCAAATTATAAACAAATACCCTAAACTGGTACTCAAATTTATGCAGTTCTGGGGTTTTTTCTACTTACTTTTTTCTGCCTTTTCTTCTAATCCTTTACCATACAACTTCTTAATCTAGCCCAGATAGAGTTGCTAATATCCCAACCTCTGATTTTCTTTCAAAAATCCACTATTTCCATATGTCAAAATCCTACTCATCCTTCAAATCTCTTCCTAAATGCTACCTCCCTATAGTGAATCTCCACCTTCACTTACAATTTCTCCACCACTTGGACTTTCATAAGTTATTGCAGTTTTCTCATGGTATCTGCCATAACTCTACTTTGTACTTATGGGTGTCCCTTAGTGAGGGGTGAGGAAGTGTTCTACCCTTGTCCCCATAAATTCATATAATCCTTGAGTATAGGGTTGAGGATAGAGGTGTGTCTTAAGTGTTTGCAGACTGCAGCATCTAACCTAACCTCACACAAAACAGTTATTCTAGGGAGGAAAATAAATAAATAAAACTACCAGGTGCAGTGGTACACACCTGTAATCCCAGTGACTCAGAAGGCTAAGGCAGCAGGATTGACAGTTCTAGCCAGCCTAAGTGATTTAGTTAGTCCCTGTCTCGAAATAAAAAAATAAAAAGGGCTAGGATGTGGACCAGTGGTAAAGTATCCCTGGGTTCAATCCTCAGTGCCACAAAAAATTTAAAATAAAACTGTTGAATTAAAGCAAATGAATCTTTTATTTAAAAAAATCATTACACATTGTAATGTTTTGAGCAACCAATAAAAAAAAATTGGACTTAAAAAAATCATTACAATAATAGATTTACAACAAGCTTAGTATAGGTCCCTATTAAAATTGTGATGTCTGATAACCGATACAAAAACATGAACTGGGATAGACTAAAAGACTATCTTTACTTATGATAGATAGGCTTTATCTATATGATAGATTTGGGACAACAACAAATGCAGAAGAGCAGAGTATTAATTGATTTTCCTACCATAGTGCTCAGGTTTATATTTGTATAAACCAGTGAAGAGAATATTACAAGAGGACTTCATGACATGGAATGGGATAAAAGTTTTCTTGCATTTAGATGTTATGCAAAGCCACTTTAAATAGGCTCTGAGAAAAACCAAGAAAGTTGGGTACAAACTCTATGCTCTATTCCATACACATTTTTTGCTACCCATAGACATAGATCCAGAGACCACCTTAATCTCAGGTGAGAGGTATGAGGCCATTTTCTGTTTCCTTTTAATCAAATTATTTAGATGTGTTTCTCTGCTAATGTTCTGGACTAAACTAGATGAAGCACCCAAGTTTTGGATATGCCATTCAAGGAGATGAGGAAATTTCAAACATTCTCCATTTTTCACAGTTGGAGAGGGAACTTCTCACCAGGTGCCATTTTTTCACTTCAATCAATTTAAGTACTATTTTAAAACACACATCTCCTGTACCTTCTAACACACCTCTGCCCTAGTCGGGGAGGTCACCTCCACCTACCCCAATGACTGTCTTGATCAATGGAGCCAAATACTGTAGTTGGAAGAAAATCTGAAGTCATCCAGTATTCCAGATAAAATCTGGGGATTGTAGACAGGTGAAGTAGGCAAAATTTTTTAAAAAGAGGCCAAAAAAGTCAAAGAGGCTAGTGGCAAAATGGTTACAGTGTAAGAAAAGGTCCAGTGTTCAGAGAATTCTGAGTGGTTTTAATTTCTGACTTCCAGAATACAGCATATCATTAAAGGTCTTTTAGTTGGGGTAAGTGTGCCTTGACCTTTTTAAGGGGTAAATCAGCCCTGTTCAATTAGTTTCTAATTCTAAGCCACATCACTAGCTTACTTTATTGCTTGCTAGAAAGCTTTCCAAGGTCACATCCTGAAGTTCATGTGTGAACCTCCTCAACAGCAGGAACATAGACATACACATGGCACATGGGCTGCCAGCCCCACCCAGCCTTGGATCCCTAGAAGACAGCGTTAACCAATCATGGTACACTTTTGTACCCATACCAAACACGGCCTCAGGATTTTTCTGAACATAGCATGCTAAAAACTCACTCCCAGTTTATCAGTGAGTTGAAACCATGATACCATCCCTGTGATAGGGAAATCCTGCTCTCCTCTTTCTTGATCTCATCCTCCAAACCTATCTTATTGATGACAAGGAATCACTGACTTTGGTTAGTTATGATTTCTTACATTCCAAACCATTGCATGCATATGATCTCGAATTTTACCCAAGTGACTCCTGGCTTTAGTTTCCTGTTAGGGTTAGCCCTGCTTCTATTCCCATCCTTTTACGAATGCCACTCTGAGTTAGAAGGCAAACATCCAGTAATTCTAGAATTAGAGTCCTCATTTTTTATTGTTTAGTCCAAGTGTGGACCATACTGAAAAGTGTCCTAAGAACAGGTCCCCATTTAAGAATAGAGATCAGTCACTGGGGACCTGGAGCTCAAGATGCCAAGAGATTGACTACCTCAGAGGCACACTAAAATTTCCTGGTCCTTCTCTTACACCCCTTCAACACAGACACCTTGAGAATCGTTACACCTACATGGCTGGCATAAGCTCTGGAGCCTCCAACATCCCCTCACACATAGGACGTGACCAAGGGTTTCACCACCCGACTGTTCCCAGCACTCAGCTCACCAAAACAAAGGTCAGACTTTTGATACACCACTGCTGAACATCACTGAATCCTGCTGCAGACTGTAAAACAGGGTGGACTGTTCAGCTGAAGTTAACAAATGGATCATTCTGACAGTGATTCACACAATTTCAAAATTTATGTGCAAATGAGTCCAGGGCATTCAAAACTGGAAGAATGATATGAATGAGCCAAAGAAGAAAGTCATCTTCAAAAAGTTTGCAGGATTTCAAAAACTTGAGGAACTTTTCAGAACAAAAGCATTTTGCAAGAAGGGTTCTCTGGATTAAAAAATTTTTAAATCCCTCTCCTAGATCCAGAGAGTCCCCCAAATCCTCTCCTAATTTTTTTTTTAACAGCTGGCTCTTATGTCAACAGAATCTTCTCAAGAGTGGGATAGTTTTTGAGGACTCTGATAATCACTGTGGAAAACTAAAGATAGCAACAAATTATTTGTTCCCCATCTCATTAAGAAAATAATAGCTCTGCCCATGGTATATAAGTTATTAGAATTCAGTACAAGTGGCATTCTGGGACTTCCAAGGTGAATTCATAAGAAACTTTGCAGTATTTATCCAGGTCTTTTGAAACATTCTCTCACAACACATTCCCTCTTGGAATCCAGTCACCGTGATGTGAGAAGCCCATGCCTCATGGACAGAGGTCAACATCCCCTCCTGAATTCCCAGACAATGGCCAGCATCAACTGCCAGCCATGTGAGTGACCCATTTGGATTTCCAGCCCTTAACCACAGTGCTATCTAGCCGACATCTGCCTGCAAATACAGAAGAGACCCAAAGGAAGAAATGTCCAGCAAATTCTTCCCAAATTCTTGATCCACAAAATGATGAGCAAAATAAAATGGTTGTTTTAAGCCACCAAATTTTTATGTGGTTTTCACATGGCTGTACATAAGTAGAGCAGAATTTGTTATCAGAAGGGTACTCTGTCATGAAAATCTAAAATGGGTGATAGTGATTTGGGGACCAAGAAGTACCACCAGTTCTTAGGGCCTTGAGGGCGTGTTTAATGACAGCTGGAAGAGCTTCATGGAAATGAGAATATGAAGGATAGAAAAATATGGGGGAGGGGGGCTTTTGAAAGTCACCTGAATTAAAAACCAGCAGAACAGTTGGCAAAATTCTTGCCTAGAGTAATACTGAAAATAGAAGAGACTGAGTATCTAATGATTTTGAGATGATGACTAAGAAGATCTCTAGGTAGAATGTTGAAAAATGTTTCTCGTAGCTGCCTTTAATAAAATCCAGGAAGAGAAGGATGAATTTTTTAAAAAAGACTATTCAAAAAAAATGAGAATTCAGGGGAATTACAAAGGATCCAGGATTTACTGGATATCAAAATGAACTGTTTCTCACCTCCAGTCTTTCTCAAAAAGGATTCTCAGAGTAAGAAATGGTTAATACAGATCAAATCCCAAGTCTTTGTTAAGATCTCAGAAAGGGTTCCAGTAGTATAGTCCACTGGTAGAATGCTTGCCTAGCATGCACAAGGCCCTAAGTTTCATTCCCACTACAGATGGATGGACATGGATGGAAGGTGGACATCAGAGAGATTTGAGAGGATGCCCCTTTCCACTACAAAAGGGCTTTCTAAGGTTCTACAGGCAAGCATCATTGACACTGTGAATTAAGAGAACTTCTAAATATCCAAAGTGTGTTTTTCTATAAGTAGCCTATTATAGGGCTCAAGATAATGAAGGATGTAGTGAAGAGATATGAAGGTGAGGCCAATAACTCATGGGAAATCCATTAAACTTTTTAAGAGTATTGTGTTGGAAGAAGTGTCAGCAGTCTTGACTAAAGAGGACAGAACAGGATGAAACCTTGAGACTCCCCATCTTCTGACAGAAGGACAGAGGCTGAAAAAGCTACTTGTTTACAGACATGCTTTTTTTTTTTAATTTAAGGAAAGCTGATTCAAAGATGGAACCAATATATATGAGAACAGACATAAGAGTTCCAGAGAATTATTCCAAGAAAGCAAGACTGGAATCTAATCAAGGAACTGGCAACATGTGACCAGCTCAATTTTCATAATTGCCGGGATCAGTAACTGCTTTAGCTTCCCATTCCACCTCCCACTTTTCTGACTGCGAGTGTTTATACAGTTCTGTCTCTACCACCATCATCTATGAAGTATATGTGTGTGAGGCGGGATGGCAGATAACTTATCTTCAGATTAAGAGAAACCATTTTCAAAGAACTATCCCCAGGAATACCAATCCATATCTGGACCTGATTTAGATGACAAAATCCTGAACTTTAAAACCAACGTTACAATAAGAAGAAACTTTGGGAGCCTTGGGAAAGAATAGTTTTCATTTTGGAAAAAAATAAATAAATAGTTATTACCAGAAGGCTCACAAATCAACTGTGGTTGATTCAAGGTGTCCACCAAGTCCTTACTACTTTTTCCTTGAAGAATTCTGACTGGAGAGAGGAGGACCCTGTATTAGTCAGTTTTCTGTTACGATAATGAAATACCTGAGATTGGGGAACTTTATAAAAAAAATAGTTTTATTTAACTCAGCATTCTAGAGGTTAAAGGCAAGACACTGGCATCAGCTCAGCTCAGATGGAGACCTGATGGCAGAGGGTATTACAATGGCAGAAGCATGAACAGGAGAAATCACATGGCAATACTGGAAGCTAGAGTGAGGGGGATGGGCACTGCCTTGTAAAGGTCTTACCACCTCTCAATAGGGCCACCATGGGTAACAAGCTCTTAAAACACAAACCCTTGAGGGACACACTCAAATCATATCAAAACCACAAAACACTTCTAATACATTTATAGATTAGATTCACTACAGGATTTGGGGCATTTTCTTGCCTTGTATAAGAAAAAGT
This sequence comes from Marmota marmota marmota, assembly GCF_001458135.2. Lineage (NCBI taxonomy): Eukaryota > Metazoa > Chordata > Mammalia > Rodentia > Sciuridae > Marmota > Marmota marmota. Next base: position 30,447,649 of record NW_026000016.1, on the reverse strand, counting down.
GAAATGTGTTAAAATTTGAAGTTTCCTGCAAGTTTGCTATATAAAACTATTAATGCATAGTAGTCTTATGGTTGGATATGAGGTGTCCTCCCAAAAGCTCATGTTAATTAATGCAGGAATGTTCAAAAGTGAAATGACCAGATTATGAAGGCTGTAACTTAATCAGTGGATTAATCCACTTGATGGATTCATAATTTGAGTGGATTACTGGGTGGTAACTGTAACCAGGTGGGCATGACTGGAGGAAGAAAGTCACTGGGGGCATACCTTAGGGAATTGCATTTCGTTCCTTGCTTCTCTCTCTCTTTCTCTGCTTCTAGACCGCCATGAGATGAGCAGCTTCCCTCTACCCTGTCCTTGCTCCATGATGCTCTGCCTCACCTTGGGCCTATAGCAATGGAGATAGGAGACCATGGACTTAACCTCTAAAACCATGAGCTCAAAATTAACTTTTCCTCCACTAAGCTGTTCTTGTCAGGTATTTTGGTCACAATGATGAAAAGTTAATACAACTAGGTAGAAAAAAAAAAATAACTAAGACTAAAACTATTCCAGTGAAGAAGAAGAAAGTTTGTATTGGGCCTTGGAAATGTCATGAAGCCCTATGAACTTTGAGTTATGCCATGCCCTTCCTATGCCCGACCTGGGTGAAAGAGGCAGCACCAGTCTGTTAGTAACAGCTTACATTCCTGGGCCATATAACTTGAGCAAGTCCGAAAAATATTAGTCCTTCCAGATCAAGGTGTTTAATTTCAGCTATATGTAAACTTTAAGCCAAAACAAGAGTAGGTACTTTTTCATTTCACAAGATGATAAATCATAGATTTACTGGTATTATTAATACCCCAGAGTTCATTCTCAATATAGTTCAGTAGATACAATTTCAATCTATTTACAAATTTTCAGGAACTTTTTTTTTTCCACTGTATGTGGTACACCTGTCACTTGTGCATGAATGTCCAAAAGGCTTAACAGTTAACTGTGTGTTCTCTACCAGATTCTGTTTATCTCCTCTATCAAACTGAATAACTTAGGGGAAAATATCTTTTCTTGTTTGGATCTCCAGAGCATAACACAGTACATGGCCATGTGGCCAGTGCTCGATAAATTTCAGTCGACACAAGAAGAGCCTCATCTGCATGTGTTCCAAAGCATCCCCTCCCTAGCTTCCCTCTCCCTCCTTCCCCCATAACCCCTCTTCCATCTCCTGTGCTCACCCTCTTATGCCTGAGCTTCAGATTCACTATCCTTGCCTAAGCATCCCAAACCCTTCTGTACTTACTGTTCCCTTCCCTGAAATGCTGTTATGGATTAGATGTGAGGTGTCCCTCAAAGGCCCATATGCGAGACAATGCAAGAAAGCTTAGAGGTGAAGTGATGGAGTTATGAGAACCTTAACCTAATCAGCACATTAATTCCCTGACAGATATTAGCTGAATGGTAATAGTAGGCAGGTAGGGTGTGGCTGGGATCACTGGGGGCATGTCTTTAGGGTACATATTTTGTCCATGTGAGGACAGTCTCTTTCTGCTTCCTAATGCCATGTTCCCAGCTGCTTTCCTCTGCCACACACTTCCACCATGAGGTTCTTCTTCATCTCGCGCCCCACAGAAGGGAGTCAGCTATCTAAGGACTGAGAATTCTGAAACCATGAGCACCAGATTTCCTCCTCTAACTGTTCTTGTCATGTCTTTTTGGTCACAACAGTAAAAAACTGACTAAAACACATGCTCTAACCCCAGATCCTGTGAGGTTCCTTCATTTCTTGCATTCATATCTGCATTCAAAAGTCCCTTTCTCATAGATACCTTTTCTGTCCACCTGATTATTTCATATCCCCTTCCCTTCCTTTTTCTTTTCTCCACAAAACTTATATAATTATTTTATATTCTACACATTTACCTACTCATACTGTTCCCTATTTCTCACCCAAAACATAAGTTTCATGAGCTCCAGGATTTTTGCATTTTTCCATTCACTACCTGGCACCCAAAACCAGGCCATCTCAATATAAATTTGATGAATGAATAAATGAATGAATGAGTTCATAGCAGGCTGACTTCCAATCCACTGACTAGCAGTTTTTCAGATATTTCTCAATGGTAATTTTTATTATAAGTGCATGCAGAGGGGGAAAAAAGACCAAGTGAAAGATTTATTAATGTGTTTTTTTTTTCCACAAAGATCCTGATCTCATATTCAGCCTGTTAAAATGTCTGGATTCTATGTAGACATTATAGATAAAATAGATTAAGATAGGCACTTTTCCATTTTATGGATATAAATATCTTAATTATCTTGAGAGGAATGTATAAAGCCATCACCATGGATAACAGCAATTGCCGGCAGGTCCTAACTCTGGTTGTCATCTCATTGGCAAATTCCCAGATAAGGTAGAATGATCTGCTACTAATTCAAACCAAACTAATAATCCCTGATTTTCCTGATGTACTTAAGCCCATGAGTTTTCCTGATGTGAGCTCCTGTAGCATCTATTGGACTTACAAGCAGTGTTTCATCAAAAAGCTGAAATGTTTTGACTGTAATGATGCCTACTTGAAATATAACATATATAATATATAGTAGGTAGAACGAGTATCATAACTTATGGGAAAGGCAAACTCCCATAACTCCCCTAGCATTTTAGTATCCATACTATCAAAATATTCTTACTTAAGTCTAATTTAGATATTTTTAGTTATAATTTTGACATTGTCAATGAAGGGGAAAAAATAAGTTAGTCATCAGGTTACCAAGAATGTGGCAACTAAGATGTGGGTACTTGTGAAGACAGTGTGAGTACAGTTAGCATGTACCTCATGAATCCCTTCCCTATTGACATTTCTGCTGGCTCTTACCCCCACCTCTGCTGCATCAGCCAACTGCGTTGATGGTAGATAAGGAATTAGTAAGAATCTCTACAATTAGAGGATTGTATCTACAATAGAAAATTTGGAGCCTTAAGAATAAGATACATAGTATTATGGTTTGGATGTGAGGTGTCCTCCAGAAGCTCACATGTGAGACAGTGCAAGAAGGTTCAGAGGATAAAAAATTGGGTTATAAGAGTCTTAACCCAATCAGTGAATTAATCCCCTGATAGGGATTAACTGAGTGGCAACTGAAGTGGTAGGGTGTGGGTGGAAGAGGTGGCAATTGGGGTGTGGCTTTGGAGTATATATTTGTATCGGCAAGTGGAGAGCTCTCTCTCTCTCTCTCTGCTTTCTGATCATCATGTGAGCTGCTTCACTCACCACACTCATCCACCATGATGTTCAGCCCCATTTCAAGACCCAAGGAATGGAGCTGGCTATCCAAGAACTAAGACCTCTGAAACCATGTGCCCCCCAAATAAACTCTCCCTCCTCTACAGTTGTTCTGGTGGGGTCCTTTAGTCACAGCAGCAGCAAAAAAAAAAAAACAAAAAAAAAAACAAAAAAAAAAAAACTGGCTAAAACACATAGTTACTGAATAATCCGGGGAAATCAGTCCACTTCATTAAGCTTCAATGTCCTTACATGCAGAATAGATACTTAAAGAATGCTTAACTTTTCAGTCTTTTAAAGTGCTTCGTAAAACCAAAAAATACCATATTGATGATAATTCTTAACATAAGTAACTATACATGAGGGAAATATAGATATTAAAATACTGGCTTTAGGGCTAGGGGTATAGCTCAGTGGTAGAGCACTTGCCTAGCATGTGTGAGGCCCTCAGTTCCACCCACAGCACTGAAAACAAAAACAAAACTGGCTTTTAAAGTTTGTCACAACCAGGTTGAAACAGTGATCCTGGTACTCAACTTTGGGAACTTTGAAAAACCACATCATTATTCCAAGTCTCAGTTTAGTTAGATGTAAAATGGAGATAAAGATACTCCAGAGTTTCATAAGGGCAAATGAAATTAAATGACTAAAGAATTAAATAAAATCAAATAATTAAATGAATTTAAAGTTCTTGTGAGGTAATAAGTACTCAATAAGTACTTGACATTATTAAATATGTTAATAAATCCATTTACAAGTCCAACCTAGTGATTTTATTTTATCTTATTTTATTTACTTTCTTGTCACCAAACTAAATCATCTTGAGGAATGTAACTGTCATTAAATGACACATATTGCCAGCTTCTCTGGAAGATTATTTTTTTGATACTCCCAATACTTTTGGTGAGTATTTGTAGAAAGAAATCTCCAAAATATTTCAGTTTAGAAGGTCAATCAAATGATGTGTATTTAATGCTTCACCAGAGAGTTCAAAATTCTTTCCATTTTACCAAAAGGAGCACTGACCTTGCCTTCACCAATCTATCTTTGTCTCTATAAAACCCATCTCTAAGCATCTTCCTGATCTAATAATAGTAGCTAGAAATTATTTGGTGTTTATTATGTGCCAGGTACTAAGCATTTTATCGATGAGAACAATTTCAATTTTCCCAAAAGCCCAATGCAATAAGTATATTAATAATCTCATTCCATTTGGAGAAACTGAGAAACAAGAAGTTACATAATTAACCCAAAGTTATACTTCTAATAAATGACTCTAGGAAGACATTTAACCCAAGCATTCTGATTCTGGATCCTGGGCTTGTAATCACTCTGCTAACTCCTTAATGCAAATATCAGCGTTTCTAAGGTCTACCTTCAGCTCAGCTGTCTTTGAGGACTCAAGCTACTAGAAAACCATCAGATTTACACTTAGTATTTTGTAGACATAACCACAGAGTCTGTAGCTGTATCTAGTCATTTTCCAGTCAGTCCATTAAAATCAATAGTGATTGGGCTATCAGTTGCATGATGCTCAGTTCATATTCTCATCATTAAGATCACCAAGAAAAATCTGAGGGTTCATTCAAGTCAACCACTGTCCCCTCTGCTCACATGAGATAAAGAAAACACAATCTTACAAAGAAATAGAATGAGGTGTATGTGCAAGAAAAAAAAATGCATACAAAATGTGGAAAACACATTATTTGACCTTAATATTTGCATATTTTATGTGGGGGATAAGTATAGGGGCTTAAAAATAAAATTTCTAATAAAACAATAAAGGATGATGTATCCAATTTCAGGATTATGGTAGAAGCAATTCTCATTCGAGTCTGGATTAATAAACCTAAAACAGACCCATTCATTACTGTGAACAAACCCAGTTCAAACAAGGTTCTGCACAAGTCAGTTTTAATTCCAAGCACTTCACAGGGCATTTATAGACTTAGCTTTGTTTCACCACAGACAGAGGCTGTTTGTGTGGTTATGACTAAATTTTACACATTCAAAATATTGTTCTATCACTGTGACTCCAAGAAACAGTGGTAGCCCTTCAACATTAATCTCTTCAGATACATGCTGTGAAAATAACCCAGCAACGAACCATGTAAATGTCTGAATGTCTCTCTAGATCTGCCCTAATGACTGAGTCCTAACCTCCAATACAAAATGAAAAGGGGGAAAGCTAAAAAATAAACAGTCCCAGTTCCATTTCTTTTGTATCTGTGAACCTTTTTCCTGTGAATTTATTCTAATTTCATTTGGTCCTGCAGCATAAAAGCATAGCTGGTTTTTATAGCAGGATCTCTATATTTTTCTCAGAGCTTGGCTGGCTTTGATTTACATAGCAGAGAATGTCCCTTGGGTAAACATTATATGATTTTAAAAATAACAGAAGTATTATTTGAAACAAAGGTTGGACTGGAAAGTAAATGTAAACTGGAGGTTTAATTACATTTTATGTCACAATGTAACTTCTTAGCCAGGGATTTAAAACACTCTACAGCTGAGCTTCAACTTGCCTTTCCAGTTCTTTTTTTTTTTTTTTTTTTTTCCCCTTCCCACTACCGGTGTGGGAGAAATTGTTTGGGCTTTGGGGTCAGTTACACCATTTATTCACAAACAGTAACTGGCCAAATACTATGTACAGCTATAGGAATATGTAGGAATATGTTCTGGGGATACAAAAATGAATAGATATCAATAATAATAATAACAATAATAATAATAAATGTTGCTCCAGTCCTTCAAGGAGCTTATAATCTAACAAACAAAACACACACACACACACACACACACACACACACACACAGGCAATCATAATACAGTAAATATGAATAGATATCCGCATGATATAACATGAATGACTGCTCGGGGCTTTGTCCAAGATACCTATTATAGTTTGGATCTTGAACATGCTCCTAAGGCCCATGTGTTGAAGCCTTGGTTGCCAGCCCAGGACTCTGTTGAGAGATGGTGGGACATTTAAGAGGCAAGGCCTAGTGGGAGAAAGTTAGATCATTAGGGCTAAGTCTTTGAAGGGGATATTCAGATCACAGCATCTTCTCCTCTTTGCTTCTTGATGGCTACAAGGTGAGTGATTTTCCCCTCTGCCAAACACTCCCAGTGTAACACACTACTTCATCATGGTCCTAGAAGCAACATGCCAAACCATGGACTGAAACTTCCAAAACTATGAGCCAAACTAAACTTGTCCTCTTTGTAAGTTGATTATCTCAGGTATTTTGTCACAGTAACACAGGGCTAACACAGTATCTCATATTCAAACTCTGTCTAAACTAGGTTTCTAAAAGCCTCCTGTGCTTCTTTACTATGTCAAATTCTCCTCTGGAGCTAATTATTGTGCCCTTTTTTTCTTCATTGTGTTTACCACAGTTGCAATTTCCCATTTACTCTGGGAATCTGATCGATGTCCAACTACGCTAGGAGACTATAAGCTCCATAAGGGCAGGAATCAGATCTACTTCTGTCATCATGACCAATGCTTAGCACAGTGCCTAACAGGTATTCAATCCAATGAAGTTTGTGGAATAAATGAAACATAACAAAGAAAGAATGATGATGATTTCCCTGGGGAAGGCTGGGATAATGTTACAGGACAGGGGCCAGCTGTGTTGGGTCTTGAAGGATATCATCATTTATCAAGCAAAAGAGACACATGAGCAGAGCCAGGGAGAAGAGACACAGTTTGCCATCATTCCGTGTAACTGAAGCTGTGGGTGTGATCCGTTTTGGGGAGGGAAATCGTGAGGTGTCAGAAATGAGGCTGGAGAGATTCAGGGGCTAAACCACAGAGGGCCTTTTGTGCTCTGCAAAGCAATTTGGACGTTTGCCATGGGAAATCACTGAAGGGTTGTAAAAAGGGAGTAAAATGATGATCAGATTTGCATTTTAGAGAAATCACTCTCCTGGTAGTGTGAAGGATGTCCTTGATAGGCTGATATTAGGGACAGGGGGACCCGTTAGGAGGCCATTCCACAAACCCACATGAGAGATGATGAGGCATGAACCAAGGCAGGAGAAGGGGATTAAGTGGAATGGGCAGTTTCAAAAGAAATGAAAATGAGAGTAAGGGAAGAGTCAAAGGCTATCTCCCTGTTCCCTGGGTGCATGGAAGGGTAGTGTAGCCACAACCCAAGTTAGAGGGTAAAAGAACAAGTTTGGTAGATGGCCGAGTATGGTTCTAAACCCAGTGAGGTCTGACATTTAAAAGCCAAAGTCTTGTGCCGGATTGATGGCTGACTCCAACGTCCTTTTCCCTTCTCTGTTACTGAATGCTCATTTAGCCGAGATCATGACCACCTACAAATGACCTCACTGCCCAGCCTCCCTTGCAGCTAGGTGTGGCCATACAACTGAGCTCCTGACAATCGAAGAGAAGAATGCACCTCTGTGCCACTTGCTTTCAAGAAAATTTGCTTGTCCTTAACTTTTTCTCAGATAACCTGGAGTTGGGTTGGCTCTAACTACACAAATCCAAACACATCAAGGGGTGGCAGAGAAACAATACGGAAAGGACCCCAGAGTCAATAAAGCAGAAAGACCAGAGAGCTAGCTTTGTAAAAGTATGTAATAAAAATATCACACTTCTATGAAATACTTCAAATAGGGACAACCTTCCCAAACTGGAGAGTCACGGTGAATCTCTTAAATCCCACCAAGGGGCTGGGGGTGTAGCTCAGTGCCAGAGCACTTGCCTAGCATGGGCGAGATCCTGGGTTCTATCCCTAGCCCTGTGAAAATATAAATTCTAAAATGTAAAGTAAGTACTAAGCATACACTGGTATGTACCACGTGTAATCAGAAACTTCTCTTTTCTGCTCCAACTGTCTTTTCTTGTTGCCAGATTAATTTAACCAAATGTTTCAAGTATATAGACCAACAAAGCTTTCTATCTGTTGTATATAAAAATCTTTTCAGAGATTCAGAATTCTAAACATTCTGAGTGCTGAGGATGTAATATTTCTACAGCAAGGACTGAGGAATCTACCCTTTACACAAATAACCTAGGGCATTTTGAAACAGGCATTCAGGTAGAACACATTCTCAGAAAAGCTGATAAAGAGAAATCATAAGAGAGAAAAGCCCTAGTTGTGGTATCAGAGGCCTGGGTTTGAGTTGCAGGTCAGCAATCTCACTAGTCATGTAGCCATGGACAGTAATCTCTAAGTCTCACTCTCAGTGGGATTCATGACCTATCTGGCTGGTATTTCTTAATCTACCAATCTCATAACACTGCATAAGGAGAAAGCATTTATAAAATTCTGCTTTGAGACCTACTAAACATATGTTGTTCAATAAAATCAATAAATCTGCAGTAATTTTAACATTATATAATATTCAACAAACTATTTCACAGCAAAAGAAGTATGACAGCACACACACACACACACACACACACACACAAAGGTTTATGTTGGATATTTCAAACGGATAAAATAGGTATGGACCAATCTGCTGTGCATATCCATGTCAATCAGCCCAGGAAACTGTAGAGGCTCATGCTTATGGATTTGACATTGGCCAAATCATAAGGGCCACACTATATGGCACTGGCCATAGCACATAGAGTACTGAAATATGTCTTCTGCTTAATATCAGACTTTCAAAAAAACAGACTCTTCAATCTCCAGTAGGCAAATAACTAAAGTAAACTCTTCAGTTGACACTGACATGTTTACAAAAGGAAGGTTCTTGCTAATGAAGTATTTCTCATTAATAATAATTAACTATTGTTCAAAAATTATATGTATGAAATACATATAATGATAAATACTCTGCATACTTGATTTTCTTTCCATTCAGGAGACCCTTCTAGAATGGGCAGTACTCAGGGTAATTGTGAAGAGCACAGTCCAACTGCACAGCATGAATATTTTGAAATCAGTAAAGATGGATTGTTTCCCAACTTGGTGATATTCTGAAAACTGCTTTTGGAATAGATATTTCTTGTATTTACCTCTTGCGCATAAAACAAGAAAACAAATTCTATAATAAAAGACCTCTACCTAGAAGGCAAATTATCACAGCTTTTCAAGCATTGACTCGGTACCCAGCAAACTTGATGGCCCATTGCTCTGTGTTTGGTGCTAGCAGCAACAAAACTTTGCAGATCTAAGTTCATGCCACAGTTCATTTCCTGATTATTACTTCCTTTCTGCTCATGGTTTTGGTTATGACCTATTTTCCTTGCCTATATGTTAGTAGTAACAAACAAGTGAATAATCAAACCAACTTGGACAACTGTCAAAAGATAACAGTGATAATTCAGCTCCAGCCAATTACAGCCATGAGAGAATGCAGGAAAACAGCCCCAGCTTTGTTACATCTTCCAATGTTTCAAGAGCACGCTGGTACCTAATGGGACTTGATAAATCTTTAAGTCAACTAATAGAGATTTTCATTTTCATCTGAAGTTTGTAGATTTTTCATTTTAAGAAATTTAATGTAATAAGTAACAACACTAAGTCTAGAGCCGGACTTCCTAGATTCAATACCTCGCTCTGTCACTTATCAGCTATAGGACCTTAGGCAAGTTTTATAAAACCTCTGTACCTTTGTTTTCTCATCTGTAACACAGGAAGAAATAATAGTACCTACCTTCTAAGATTGTTCGAGAACTCCATTTTTAATATATATATTTTTTTCCTTTTGTGGTGCTAGAGAACAAACCCAGGTCCTAATGGTGTCAGGTAAATGCTGTATCACTGCATTTACCTGACACCCAAGTTTTTTCCCCCACTATTGTTAAATCTTAGGATAATAACTGATGTGTAGCAAGTGCTACATAAACAACAAAATACACAAAAATCTCAAAGTGCTTTATGAATATATCTCATGTGCAGGTAATATTTTCACATATATATGCCACTTTATCCCCCACTCTAACTGTGAGATGACCATATTCCTCCACTGATAAGGAAACTGAGTTTCCCTAGGGACCTGTCAGGAATTCTTTAGGGAGGCAGCTGCATGTACTCATTAGCCATGAGGGAGTAATGGGCACAGGCACTTACAAAATGTCCAGTGATTTGCCCAATAGTACACTTCACAAAATGACAAATATATAAATCTGAGCCAAGAAGTCAGATGGATAAACCAGAGGTCTCTAAACCAGCATTCACCACAGACCTTCTTTCTCAGTAACTAAATAAAGATCTGATTCAAACCATTGTGAGTTACTTTAATCAATAAATGAATTGTTCAAAAGTAACCAATTTGAGATAATCCTTGACATTCAATAATGTCCATTTATAACCTTACTCTTATTAACTTTTGATTTAACAATGTTTTGCAATAATTTACTTTCTCTTCTCTCTGACTCCAAGACCTTTCTCCTAGGGACTTTAAAAGCAGGTCACCTGACTATCCAGGCCTGTGTGATAGAAACTGCTAAGTTGGGAACACCCTGTCAACCTTTACTTTGATTTTCCTGGTTCTTGTTGGTTTAAGGCAGATCCTTAATGTTATTTAAACAGAGAGGACTATTTGAAATTTCTTGGTAGATGAATTTGATAGTGATAATTTTTTAAAAAAACAATGACTGTCCTCTTGAGATAAAGGATCTCATTCACCTTAAGGGTAGACACCTTATCTGAATAAGTCAGGACTTCTTCGAATAAAAAGGTCAATGTAGTCCTGTTTCCTTTTCTTGAATAACAGCAGTAACTTCATGTACTCTCTGGTGATCTGCATTTGATAAAGTTATTTCAGCAGTAGAAAATAATCTTCTCTTTATTTAGGATTTGGAGTTTTAATGTGTGTGTGTGTGTGTGTGTGTGTGTGTCTATGTATTATATCTAATCTGAGTCTTCTTGGGGATGTAGAATGCACTGATTTTTAGAAATAACAATGAGTAAACTGCAGCTTATTTAAATTAAAAACTTATGAATGATGGGACGCTATCAAGAAAATGAAAAATCACCCACAAAAATAGAAGTATAAATATTTGCACATTCTCTATGTCTAGTATTTTGAATATATAAACAATTTGTACAGTTCAACAATAAGAAGGCAAAACACTGTTTTAAATGGACAAAGGCCCTGAAGAAACATTTCTCCAAAGAGGATGTACAAATGGCTAATAAGAACATGAAAGATGTTCAACATTATCAGTCATTAGGGGAATATAAATTAAAAGTGTGATACCATTTACACCCACTATTATGGCTATCACTTTAAAAAAAGTAAATAAATGTTAATGGAATATGGAAAATTGTATCCTCATCTGTTTCCCGTGTGAATGTAGAATTAAGCATCTGCTATAAAAGCTGTATGGTGATTCCTAAGTTATACCCAATAACTAAAACCTTAAGTTTAAACAAAGTCTGTACACACATATTCACAGTGGCATTCGTGATTCATAATAGCCAAAAAACAGAAACAACCCAAATCCCCATCAGCTGACGAATGGGTAAACGAAATATGTAAATCCATACAATTAAATATCATTCAGACATAAAGAAGAATGAAGTACTGATACATGTCACAACATGGATGAACCTTGACAACACTTTATCAAGTGAAAGAAATCAGACAAAAAAGGTCACATATTATGTAATTCCTTTTATATGAAATATCTAGAATGGGCAAATCCATGGAGACAGAAAGGAGAGTTGTTGCCAGACACTGAGGAGAGGGAGGAATGAGGGTGACTGGTTAAATGAGTATGGGGTTTTTGTTTTTGTTTTTGTTTTTTTTTTGGGGGGGGGGGGCGGTTAATAAATATTGTGGAGGTAGTAGCACATTACTATAAATGTAATAAAAACCATTAAGTCATATGCTTTAAAATGGTGAATTTTATGCTCTTTTTTTTTTTTTGGTACTGGGTCTTGAACTCAGGGACACTCAACCATTGAGTCACATCCCAGGCCTTTTTTTTTTTAAGAAACAGGATCTTACCGAGTTGCTTAGTACCTGGCTTTTGCTGAGGCTGGCTTTGAATTTGGAATCCTCCTGCCTCAGCCTCTGGAGTTGCTGGGATTACAGGCATGTGCCACTGCGTCTAGCTTGTTCTGTCAATTTTATTGCATTTTAAAAATGCAGTACTCGGGCTGGGGATGTGGCTCAAGTGGTAGTGCGTTTGCCTGTCATGCGTGCAGCCCGGGTTCGATCCTCAGCACCACATACAAAGATGTTGTGTCCGCCAAGAACTAAAAAAATAAATAAATATTAAAAATTAAAAAAAAAAAAAATGCAGTACTCACTTGAACCCCTACTGAAAGATGCCAAAAGTCTCTTCCTCCAATACAAAATAATTTAACATGGTATATCACTCAAAAAATATGTGTATGTGTGTGTACACACACAGTTATCATGGTGCCTGGGTTCAATCACAGGCATCATGCATACTAGGGAAGCCCTCTACCACTGAGGAGCATCCCCAGCCCTCTTTCCCAGTCAGACTGGGAAAGAGGCCAGGATAGTGGTTCAAGGCCTGGAGGTGGGGCAGAGAAAGGGAAGGACTATTTTGCTCCAACAGGAAATTTAGTTCTTATTAAAAAAAATCCCTTGGTCTGGGGTAGTACAAGTTAATCATCCCATCCCAGGCCATTCAGTAGTCACAAACCTTTTGAAGAGTCAAAACCTTTTAAAGAGTGTGATACTGTATCCTGAAGATCAGTAACTGACACATTGTCCTCATTCCTTTTATTTCATTGTATCATCTATCATTATTCCTTTGCTCTTGAAGGGCATTTTTGGGTTGTTGATTTGGCAGTAGAAATTTCAACTTTTCTAATGTTACATCTCTACTTCCAAATGTTCCCTGTCAATAGTTTAGCCAATTTGAACATCAACAATTAAGGAATATGTGTAAAACCTTTTGTCTTCTAGAATACATAAAATGTGTAATTCAAAATAATTACACATTAATTACTCTGATAAGGTGACGGATATGATTTTTCAGGGCTCAGTAATTTGAATATTTTCTTAGTTGATGTGACATGATTGAATCAGAAATAGCACTGTATCTGATAGAGAAAATAAAGAACACTGGTGACAAACTATTTAGCAAGAGTTCCTTAAAAAGACGATATATATATTTCTCCCACAAAGAAACATATTTAGTAATAAAATGCAGCTTAAATAAGCAGACCAGTAAATAAACTATATGTTCTAGATTTAATTTTTCTGAACTGTAAAGTTAGACACAAGGAAAAGATGGACAAATTAAAAAAGTTGGGGGAAAAAATCTCATTTAAGGTACATACTTGCTAAAGCTGTTGATTGCAGATTCACTTAGATCGGAGAATAAAATTGTAAAGAAGTATGATAAAGTAAGATAGAAGGTTCTGAAAATAAATGTAGCTGTCAATTAATTTCAAAGGTATAGTATCCTGAAGTTAAACACCTAAGCTATGATTTTAAAATACCTCAAAGAAATTCTCCACATAAAAAATTATGCTTATCTTTTATGACATGTCTATTTAAATGTTAATATAACTAGATTTATTCCAAACAGGTAGAATTTAAAAAAAGAGCATTGAATAATTCAAATTTAAAAAAAAAGATCCCTCTCTTTCATCTTAAGTATGTGTCTAATTCAGGTGAGAGCAAAGGCGGTTTTAGCCAGAACTATCTAGAGAATTGTGGTGCAAGTAATCCTGTCCCTTAGAACTAAACATATCTGGTTCATGTGCTATTATTTTAAAGAAATTTGAGAAATACAGAAACTGAAACCAACCTGTTGAAGGTGAACAAGAACTTGATGAAAATGAACCCTTTTACTTTATGTCAAAATTAAGTAACATAGAAGAGGACACAGAGAACTTTTCAGGTTGCATATGTATCTAATGGTCAAATTCTAAACACATTCGGCCAGAATCTAGACCTATATGTATGGCTAAAGCAGTCACATAATCTAATAATTCCATTTCCTTCACTTCAAAGAGAAAAAATGAGATTAAAACTCATGTGACATAACAAGGAAACATCAAGTTAACTGAAATTCCTTGTCCAACAGAGTCCCTTAGGTCTTCTCTGAGTTTTCCCTGACTCCATCTTACTATCTGGGCCTCGGGCCTAGAAATGTGTAGATTTAATGATAAAATGAAATTCTGGAAGAAGACTGCACTCAGTCCCTCTATGCAAAAATAAATAAATAACAAAACAAAACCATCCCTAGAAGTGAGGACACATAGATCAAGAAGACCCCATTGCTGAAGCCCTGGGATTGCTGACCAAGAAAGATGGTGTTGGGAGTCAGAGGAAAGAAGGAGAAAGCCAAAGGAATTGTTATTTGGCCACTGTCTGTATCCAAACATGTAGTCTCAGCACAGAAATTCTTTATTCTGTCAAAGGTCTAGCCTGGGGAAGGGACAGGGGCAAGTGGGGTCTCCAAGGGCCTTTTCATTCCCAGATGACCCAGTCACACTGGGAAAGAGGCCAGGATAGTGGTTCAAGACCTGGAGGTGGGGCTGAGAAAGGGAAGGACTATTTTGCTCTAACAGGAAATTTAGTTCTCTGGGGTAGTGCAAGTTAATCATCCCATCCCAGGCCATTCAGTAGTCACAAAAAGCATGACTTATGGACAGTTGGGTGATTCTGCTATGATTGGTAAAATGGTGACCTCTGTTTATAACCATGATCTAAGGCCATATAATATGAGGAACAATGGCTGGGCACAGATGGTTTAGTTCAACTGCCTTTGTGTTTCCCCCCCCTCATTTCCTCTTCTATGGGTTTCAGGAGGCAGACCTGAAGAAATCAGAAAACGATCTTCTTTTTTTTTTTTTTTTTTTTTTTTTTTTTGCCATTTTTCCAGAGTCCCTTGAAAAGAAAACAAGTTTTCTTTTTCTTTTGCTAATTGATTTAGAAACAAAGAGATCTCCATATTCTCTGCCACCAACTCCCTTCATACAAAGTTTGTTGTTTGTCTTAAAGGTGGAGATGTAATCTTTATATACACGGAGAAGGAAAACTTCTAATATACAGCCTCAACCTATGAATAAAGTCCTAGGGGTTGAAGCTATTCTAACAGAGACTGAGTGAGCAAGGAAAGGACAGAAAGGAATCTGTGCTGTCAGAGAGAGACGTAGGATTCTGGAGGGACAGTGACATAGAAAGCCAAGCCAGAGCTCATTGCTAGAGCAAGTTAATTTCACTTCGCTGAGCAAAGGAAACTTCAGAGTTCTGTGACTGTCAAAGGCTGGGGAAAGCCCTTTTGTCCTAAAAGCAAATGATTTTAGGATAAAAAAGTCCTAAAAGCAAAATGATTTCAGAGAGAAGACTTTTCCCATCGAAGCCCAGAAGCCTGGCACATCCGTTTCCACCTTCAGGGGTCTGATTTTACGCCAACACAGAACTTGAGGGGGTTGCCAGAAGGGCACTTTGGACTTTCCCTTTGATCAGTGCCTGAGCAAGGTGTGTCCAAGAGTTAGGAGTTGGGAGGGCTGAGGACAAATCAGTGCACACATAGCCAGCTAGTGGGCATGTGTCTATCATCAGGGAACTTGGGGGTGAAGTGTATCTATTCTTGGGTTAATTCCTTCCCTCTGGAAAGATCCTGTTCCTTTTGAAGGGGACAAGGAGAAAAAGCAGCTAGAACAAGTCTTGTTTTTACTGTAGCTTCCTTTTTATCATTCCATTCCCCTCTTCTCCTGTTTAATTCCATCTTATTTTGAGGACCTTCTTTTCTTCCTTCCTTCCTGAAGGTTTACAAAAAGGAACAGCAACCCAGAAAGCTTAATGACATTTTCTGTCCAGGAATAGGGTTGGGGAGAGATTCCAAGACACAGTACCTCCAGCTCCCAAATTTTGACAATTAGCTTCAATGCCATCAATTTCTAGCTAGGAATTTTTCAAAGATTCACATCTACCCATTTTCCCAATTGCACACCAGGAAAACTAGTAGTAAACTGCATTTGCCTTTTGCTTGGTGGTAGATTTGCCAGGTATATTGGGCAGGCCAGGATGAGAATCTAGATAGGTCAGAGCCAGGTGTGGGTGCCCCTGGTCCAGTCTGAACCAGACTGTTCCTGCAGTATTAACTCCAGAGGGAGGCGAGGGATGCAGGCTGGAAACACTCTACACTACACCTCATCTTGCACTGTGGAGGGCAACTCTGGTCACACACCCTGGGAAGTATGTCCTCTGGATGTGGCAACATCACATATTGGAGCTCAGTCTTCACTCTCTCCGCTAGTCTATCCACAAAGTAAGCCTGGGATTTGGGGGGAATGTGGCCAAAAGAGGATTCTAACTGTGACATTCACTACGTTGGGAAAAACTGATGGCACGTAAGAACCTAATCCAGATGAATGCACTTGACCAGGGCCCAGGGCCACTAGAGAGGCAAAGTCAGCTCCTTCCCTGTCTAGTTCCTAACAGCTCCTCACCTCTCCCCCCTCCCCCGCAGTACGCTCTCATTTTCGGCCAAAAGTATTCAAGCCCAGAATTATTTTCAATCACAGTCTTCCCCACCTCACTCAGGCCTAGGCAGTGATAGAACAGTGCACTTTGACCCACCCTGAGGGAGTCTCAAGCCCGCTGCTGTGCGCCTGCAAGAAAAGAAAGCGTTGCGGCGGTTCCCTGTGCTTTAACGCTCCTCTCACCCCGGCTCAAGGAAGCTTTCCAGCCTGTCGTACTTCCCTCCCCCTTGACATTTGATTTCTAAAACGTAGACGCAAGGGCTGAGGCTCTGGCATTTAGAAAAGGGAGCAAGGTCAAGGCCTAGAGATGGACCGATCCACTGGCACCTTTGCGCTCATCTCAAGCAAGTCCCTTGCCCGCAGCCACTGGAAAAAAAAAGAGAGACAGAGAGAGAGAGAGATCGCCGCGCCCCGAGTACCAGGAATGTAGGGACCTGACCCTAACTCTATTTCCGGCCAGCCCCAACCCGTGCCCACGTTCTTCCTCCCTTTTCTCTGCTTTCCACCCAGAGCGGTCCGGAGATTTTGATTAAGACAAATCTGTTCTCGCGCCGCACTGGGATGGCGCCAAATGGCCAGGCTACGCGGGCACTGCATTTTCATCCCACGGTCAGAGCCTCTGCAGAGAAAGGTCTCGGTCCCCACGCACCTCATCCCCTCCCCCAGAGCGCGGGGCCGCGCTCCCGATCGGCTCCAGCACGCGCCTTCCCCTCCCTCCTCCCTCCTCCCACCCAGCAGTTTTCTCCTTTAAGAAGCACACACGCCCACCCCGCCTCCCACGTAAAGGCCAGTTTTCTCTCTTTTTGTGCCTAGAAGCAAACTCAACTTGAAGTTGAGAGCAGAGCCAAAGAGGTGGAAGGGAGAGTACAAGATGCACTGAAACAGAGAAGGGAGAGATCAAAGAGGGAGGAGAGCGAGCGAGGAGCTGGAGGTCGAACAGGGCACAGGCGCAGAAGGAAAACTGAGCGAGGGGTACGGTCGCGCAGGCTGCAGAGCCGCAGCGCCTTTTGCGCGCCCGCCCGCCCGCGCGCGCCTCGGGGTCAGTCGGAAACTCACATGGTCGGAGTGCAGACCGCCTCTCAGTTACAGCGAGTGGGTGACTTCGGGGGCTCCCTGAGGTCTTCTCCCTGGTTGCCTGCTGCGAAAGGACAGAAACAAAACAAAAATCACGGGACACGACTGGGACGGGCCGCTCGGCGCCTCCGGGACCGCTCTCATTTGGCACAAGGAAGCGGGCGCGGGGATTCGTACTGCCTGGTGTAGCCTATAAATAGCAAACTTTTAGACTGAATCAACTAACAAATGAGAGAAGCGGGCATAAATTTGCGCAGGATCCCCCCTTTCCGGGGACAACCCGACTGCCCTCCTCACTCTCTTTACAGGAGTGAAGAGGGGACAGATTTGAAGAGGGGGGGGGGTGGAATTTAATTTTAGTAGAATTTACAGGAGTTCTTGTTACTTTTGCAAGAGAGGAACCACACTGTTTCTGATCCTCCCCACCCACCTACCTTTGCAGCTACTCCCTCTTAACCCCAACCCCAGCCCGCAGCTCCATACCAACTAGGAAGGACAAAGGCCCAGGGGAGCAGAGTTCCTAAGGGGTTGGCTGTTGACTAGGAGAGGAGGAAGAGGAGGATCCCGAGCCCGGTTTCCCCGGGACTACCGGAGTGATGGAAGCTGGGGTGGGGGTGGGGAGAGGTGGGAAAAAAACAGTGACAGGGTTTGGGGTCTTGTTGAAATGCCACGACAGGAATTTGGGTAATCCCGAATTTCGGAAGGAAATGCGAATTGGCGCAAAAGAGTACCTGGACTACAGGTACTACAACAGCCCTCCAGTTCTAGCAACCCCCCTTTCTCAATTGCTTTGCTAGAACCCTCCTCCCGATCCCGACCCGAAGCGCCAAGGTAAACATGGGAATTGTGTCTTTGGTTGCGTGGGGCCCGCAAGGTCTGAGAGCTCACCCTGAGAGATGCGCCATGGGATCTGCCTCACTTAGCCCTCCCCCGTCCCCGGGAGCTGGCTGACTTTTCTTCGCGCCCCCTCACACCTGCCTCCCATAAGAAAGCGAATGGTCTAAATGATTGGGAGTCCTGAGCGCAACCCGCAGTCCACCCTCCCCCTTTCCTTTGGCCAGGGCCAAGTTGTGGGTGGTGATTAGGTTAGTTTTTCATTTTCATTCTAGGTCCTCAAAATAAAATCCCCGAGGACAACAGATACTCGCTCCCCACTCCAAACAACACAGTTCAGGAGGTTGTTTGGCTAAATTTATCCTGCATGTTGCTAGCAAAAAAATAAACAGGGTCAACAGAAGAATCAACACAGGTGGCTGGGGAATTGGACAAATTTAGGACTCCGCGGCTGAAGCCCGATGCGGGAGAGGAGGAGCTGCAGGTGAAGGGAGTTTGCGTCGCTCCCCTAGAGACTCGATTCTCTCCGCCAGGCCTGGGGAGGTGTGGTGGGAGCAAGCCCTCCCAAAGAGGTCTCTAGCTGGAAAGAGGAGAAGGGAGCACGAGAACCGTGGTGATTGTTCTTTCCATTGCCCACCACGGCCCAACACCACCGGCTGGCCCCACACAGGAAAAGGTCAAATAAATACCTAACCTGACTTGCACCCGCCAGAGAGGAGACCAAAGAGATCTCCGACTCAGTTACTGTGAGGCGTTGCTGCCTTAATTCGCGCTTTTCCAACACGGCTTGCCTCCAGTTACCTTATCAAAATTACAAAAGTTATTTTGTTTGCCCCAGAACCCAGCCAAATATGGAAGGAGCGGGAAAAGGACAGAGGAACTAAGGAGGTTAGGGCTGCAACCCTCTGCGCGGGGCGTGAAGCCCCTGACTCCACACTGGCGGGTGCGCAAGAGCCTTCTATTCCAGCCCCAGGAATCCGGCGCTCTGGGAGCTTCAGCGTCTGACTGCACTTCCCGACTTTCTCCAAAGGCTGGAGTGGGCGGTGCGACCCCTTGGCCCCCACCAGGAGTTCTCTTAAGGGTTCTCCCAGACAGGGTTGGACAGAGCCCAGGGGTCCCCGGACTCTCCGCATGTCTTGCGCGTCCAATGCTACCCACGTACCTGTCCTGACCTTCCAGCGCCAAGAATACCGGGTTGGGTAGCCGGGCCTGGAGCCCGCCGCCTCCAGCGGAGCCCGCCCTCGCCCTCCCCCTCTCGCCTTTGCGGGCGGTCTCTCCCCTGGCCGTTGGCTTGGGCCAGGGTTCTAGAAAGGATTCTAGGATCCCCCTAGGCTGCGCGGCCCTTTGGTAGGTCCAGTCCAGCGCCTCTCCTTTCATGCAATCTAGCCTTCACCGTCCCCCCAAATCCTCCTGCACCCCGCCAACGGAGCCCACGCTTCAAAACTGTAGAAACTCTGCAAAAAAAAGGCGGGTTGGAAGATCTTTCGCACTATGTGCGGAGGTCGGGAGGGTGTGCTCGCAGGTTCTGGGTGTTCATAGGGGAATAGGCCCTATGGGACAAAAATGACTCAAAGGCAGCGCCCCAGTGGTTGTCTTAAACTCAAGGTTCACGTCTATATTGTTTTATGCCTAGGGGAAGACTGCCCAGCGTGATAGATCTTTTTAGATCCCATCACTGGAAGAAAAATCCTGGTGATAACGATTATCTCCCGCTCGCGTTATCTTGCCATCACCCCAATCCATCTCCCTCTCGCTCCAACCCCTCGGGGAGATGAGGAGGGTGAGGAGCTGGTGAGGGGACGGGCCACACCGCTGCCCTAGGATGAAGCGGAGAGGAGGAGGTACGAGGCCACTGCATCCGTCCCTTTCCGCTCTGGGCTGGGGAGAAAGGACACGGTGGGTTTCTTTCTCTGCCAAGCCTCACGCTTCTTTCAAATGATTTTAGTCTGGTGCTTCGGTCTATCCATATACATTTCCAATCTCATGGCTCATAAACTATTAGCAAAATGGTTTCATTATTCACCTTCTGTATCCTACAAAAGGGAGAAAAGACGGGCGCGGGAGCGGGGAGGGGGGGGCAGTCGTCGGACACTAGTTAACAATGATGCCGCCCGGGTTTAAATCATGGTTCAGACTGCCTTCTTCAAGCTGACACTCAACAAATCTGGTCGGTTTCCAAGGATCTGTAGCTGACCCCTTCTCGCTCTTCTCCCCACCCCCTTCTGACTCTCTCTCCATCCATCACTATCCATTTCTCCCTAATACCCAGGTTACTAGAAGACCAGATGAATAGCCCAGATACTGCAAATCCATTATTTGCTTCATTGGGTGTCATCAATAAGGCACGCCCTTTAGATACGACACACATAATTAATTGGTTAGAATTGCTATCCCTGGCCCCAGTTTGGGGTGGTATTGGTGATGGAATCACTTTTCATCCACGAAAACCAAGCCATCGTAAAACATAAGTCTAGGATAGTAACCAAGAAGTTCGGTGTGGCGTTTCAGGTGCCCAAATGGGCATCAAGTCCCGACCAGACTTCAGCGAGATGGGGAAGTTGCAGCAGGGCGGGGGGGTGGGTTTATGAGTGTGGC
>NW_026000016.1:30419224-30426471 GCF_001458135.2 Marmota marmota marmota | reverse complement strand
GGGCGGGGGGGTGGGTAATGAGTGTGGGCACGCATGCCTGGTGAAAGTGTATAGATAAGAGAATGGGGGTCTAAATTGTTTCAGAGAGAGAAAATGGACCCCACACAGTCCTTACTCAGGGTCTGTGTTTGATTCTGAGCTATGGAAAAAAAATTAAATTAGCCAATTTGAATGAAAGCAAGTAGAAGCAAAGTGACTTGTCGAGGCCTGAGAACCGAGTGGAGGGGGCTAAGGTAGAAAACTGCGGGCAGGCAGCAGCTGGCAGATACAGCCTCCGGCGCATGGAAGCTGGACTGGCTCTACCGATGGTGCCGATGATAATATTAGGTCCATGAATACTTTTTACTTTTCTTATAAATATATTTTACCTAAAATGACTATCACCTCGCTCCCGCCCCCGGCCCCTCCACTTTCCCTACACTTTTTGAAAATATAAAGGACGCTAGGCAAGTGAACGTGCGGTAATTATCCCTGGATACAGAAACCAATCTGGCTGCGAGAGGCCCCTGTGCAATCGCCCGCGGCGGCCGCGGCGGCGGCGCGCGGGTCCTCCCTGTGGCCGGGGACTCCCGGCGCTCGCTAGGTCACCGCACCGCGCGGCCGCCGCTCGCCCGCTGTTTAATATACATGGGGTGGGAACCAAGGGAAGCGGATCTCCGTGCCTGCCAGTTCTGTAGGAAAAAAAAAAAATCAATTTGCTATTTATTTTTGAAATATATAGATTTAGGACTTTTTTTTTCCAGCCCGACCCCCTTCAAGAACCATGGCCCACATTTAATTACGTCTTTTAATGACTTTTCCCCCTTATTTGCCATCGCTATTTCACGTAAGGGAGGGGGTGGGGTGGAGTTTCTTGGGGAGGTTTTCAATTCTGGTATCTTCAAAAAGATTTGCCTTATGTGTTAATTGCATGCTGTTAAGCACATCTGGGACTGCGTGCTGACCAACTCCGACCAACTTTTAATTAACACATTGACCTGGCGAAGAAGCAGCCGCCCAGCCTCCCCCTCGAAATATGTATATTAGCCGCGTGGAAGCCGCTTGGCCCGCGCCGCCAGATGCGTGCAAGGAATTGCCTGCGTCGAGGGGCGGGAGGGGGTGCAAATTGCAACCGCTCGCTCTCTTTCTGTCGAACGCTTTTCTCGACTCACCTCTAGGAAAACAACAAAGAAAAAGAGTTGAATGGCCGGCTCCTGGAGCAGGCTTCTTACATCCTTTAGCGCGGTTTGACCCTAGGCTGGGAAGTTAGGGGAATTGGGAGGCAAGACCCGCCAAAGCCATTTTTCTAACCAACCTGATATTGGCCTGAGCTGAGTGAGGACTGGAGCCCAGGCTCTTTAGATGGACCAAGTTCTGTTAATGGACATTAGGAATGTCCAAGAATCCTGATGGAAAGAGAGAAAGGGCCTTTCCAGGTTCTGGCCTTCTCCTGAGATTCTCAGAGACAAGCCACAAACTCCAGGACCCCAGATCCAAGAAAGAGGAATGGGTATCCTTCCAGGTTGAAGCGCGCCTTTGCCAGGCTAGGTCAAAGGAAATAGGTGACTGTTTTTAAAGACACTAGGCCCTTTCCCAGAAACGTGGGCTGTTGGAGCCCACATTTTCTAGCTAAGGCCAGTAGAACACCTGTTAGAGGGAGAAAGAAACTGAAAGCAGCTAAGGCGATGCCACCTGCAGATATGCAATTTCCCCCAGGTAATTTCATTCAGAATTGATGGCGTTTCACTGGAGAGATGTCTTCAGAGTGAGTGCCTAGCCTGCTTCCCTGTGGAGCACAAATGCGGGTTAATCCCCAGATACGTACTCATTTTCTCTTTCCGCATCTAATCTCAACTGCCTCGCTCCTCCAAGTGCTTAACTTCCGCGTACAAGCCTATAAAAAAATGTCAGAGTGGTATTCCTTCTCCCAGCCATGAAGAAGTTGGAGTGAATCACTCCCCAGTTACCGTTTAACGTCCCCTCCAGGTAACAGCTGAAGTTTCTTGTTTGACATTTTTCATTCCCCAATACAGAACTTTTCAATATATTCGCAGAACCAGCATGAGGGATAATGTATAACAATAAATTCACAGCAATATGCTCTGTGTGGATGCTCTGAAAAATTTACTGAGACAAGATTGATCTCCAAATTCCTTCCACCTCAATACTTATTCTTACACTTTTTTTTGTCCTTCCCTTGAATCTACTCTTCCTTCCTACCCACCTATCACAGAATCTGCAAAATTGGAGACAAAAAGAATAGAAAAGATAAAGAGAACTAAGTCCCATTACTCAGTATTCCTCTCACTTCCTCCAGATCTTTTTATATTCAGATAAAGGTATAATCAAAGCACATCTTTGGACAAGGAAAAACCAATCAGTTGGTAAATTACAATGTCCCTTTGCAAAGATAAGGCCTTTGGAAAGTTAGCACAAGCGTTGCCCAAACAGCTTTGAGTTTCAGTGGACCACAGTTCTTATTTCAGCTCACAAATTGATCTGCAAAATTGCAGCACACACCTGATATCCAGGGGAAAACAAGAGTTGGTAACTCCAGCTGGTTCTTCTTTTGATTTACTCTGCCTGGTAAGATGTATGCTGGGATGTTTTGATAAGGGGGGAAAAAAAGGAGTCAGCAGTTTGATTTGGAAACTCTTTTATTGCTGAATATGGTTGCAGGTTTAAACTAAAGAATGTGTTTCTGCTGGGGACATTTGCATGACACATCCATATGCATTAGCAGCTGCATGGTGTTATATCATCAGTTCCTGTGAGCATTTATCTTTTCTTCCTCCTTCTGTCTTTCTCAAAGAAAGTAGGTAAGTGGCTTGTAGGAAAACCATATAGATTTTAAAGATGCATAAATAGTCCCATGTCCTTCAGGCCCTCAGCACCTAAGTGTCCTTAATAACAACCTGTCTCTTTGGAAGCTTTTGGAATATATGAAGTACTAAACCTCTCTGATTACATTTTAAAATTAAAATAATTGATGAGCAATATATAAAATATGCTAAAATAACTATCCAGAGAAAAAGGACTTGGAGTTCAACTCTGTATTCAAGAAATACGTATCATCTTTAGCGTCCTTCTGCTGATTTGCTTAGTAACTTTCCAGGGAAACTTTTCATTAGATAAGTTCTTTTTGATGTCTTCAGTCTTCACTTGATACTTGATAGAGGTAATGCTTTTGGGTCAAGATACTAAGACCTTGCCAGTAGATAATGATGCCAGAGAGCAAAACAGCAGTTCTGAAGGATGTTTGCTTCACTATATGGGCTGTGTACAGGGCCAATGGATAATTTCATAGTAATTGCCTCCAATTCAGCCATATTTCATGTGTCTGATTCCACCTGAATTCCAGTACTCTGTAAACAGCAGAACCCAGAATGTCCTACTGAAATCAGAAGGAAACTGAGTTCTTGTTTTATCTGATTTCATTTAATCAATATGACTATTTTTCTTTAAAAAATGAAAACTGTACTTTAAAATGTCGGAGTACATAGACACACACACAGCCCTGCAAAAAAAAAAAAAAAAGAAAAAGAAAAAGAAAGAAAGAAAGAAAGAAAAAGAAAAAAAAAGAAACTGAACATAAGTACAATTTTTAAAATTATCTCTCATTTCTGGTCAATGCCAATGTTTTAATTAATTATTTGAGAATAATTTGAATCACTCTCAAGGTTTTGACCAAATCAAATTTCAAAGTATGGGTGTATTACAAAGTGAAATGAAAATCTTACACATGCACACAAGCACAAGCAAATAGATAATAATCCTTATCAGGAATTATGAGACCAATAAAAATGTCTACTAGAGATATTATGACTTTTCTCCCATTTGTTGTTTTTAAGTTACAAGAGAAGTTATTTAGAAGAAAAAATTAAATTGCAATAATAAGTAAAATACTGCAATCTATTTTTTGTCTACTTAAAACTAATATGCACTATTGTACAAATGTTTATGCACAATGACACATAAATATGTATGAGTCTAAATGATAATCTATTTTTATGTCTTGTTTCCAGATGTTTGCAAATACTACCAAGTGCATTGATTTGACCTAACCAAAAAAAAAAATGTACTAAGATCTCTACCATTCAAATGAATCCTAAGATGTTTTAGGTATTACATGGAAGAACTTTCTCCATTAGCCAAAAGTTATTTGGCTTGTTTTTAACTCTAAAACAATAAGTTAGTATAATGTAGATGTAAGTAAAATAGATGCTTAATACTTTATAATGGAAAATTTTACCAGATTCATTATTTTACCCAAATAGTTATTTTAGTGATAATCAGAAGTTTCTATTGTTAGGCTAGTAAGCTTAGTTGTTTAGATAAGAATATGCCACAGAATTGATCTTGTGCTAAATTGTGTCCATACTCCATAGTCATGTATTACATTCCCAAACCCTCACCAGTCCTGGACAATTGTCTGCCAGAAGTGAGAGGAAGGCCAACCAAGTATACTAATGAATGTAAACAACCCTTAAGTGCATATATTACTTGCAGCATTAAATAGAAAAGAGAAGGAGTGTATGTCTACAATCCAAATGAAAAATTTCTAGCAAGATTTATCAAGAAGCACAGACAAGAACAAAGAATGACCATTTGATCCTACAAGGAGAGCTTAGGCATGATAAATACTACTGTACTTACCTTGGTATATCACTCAAAACTTCTGTATATAAGATTGTATTGCTTTAGTGTATGTCCACTTTATTTTTAGGAAAGAAAATTTTCTTGCATTGAGATTAGATTTTGATATTAAACATTTTTAGAAGTATTAATGGTATCAGTCACCTTAGGATATAGGGGATCTGAGGAAATTGCTTATCCACTCATCTCTTGAGTATGTTTATGAAGTAATTCTATTTCTTTCTAAAAGACTTTGGCATAGGTCACAATATCAAAAGCTCTTTGAAATATGATGGCTAACAAAGATAAAACATAAACTGTTATAGTGGATCACCCTTCATTCCGCAGATCCAAATCAACAAGCAGAAAGAAGCTTTGTTAAGTTAGCACATAATTCTATGATCCTTTATTTTTCATATTCATTTCAAAGAAATATGGGCTAAGTAGAGTCTATTCCAAAACCAATGACTGCAATTGGTATGTATGGAGCTTAGAAGTCATCACTCAATGCTAACAACAGGTAAAAAACTGATCCAACTGGAAAAACAGTAACTCTTCTTAGATCTGATAGAGAAGTGAGTTCACAAGACAAATCACTGCCTCCAAAATGAGAGAGACAAGCAGTTAAGGAGAATCACAACTTACTGAATTGGGTACAGTGGTGTACAGTGGTAATTCCAGCAACTCAGAAGTTCGAAGCAGGAGAATCACAAGTTCAAAGCCAGCCTAGGCAGCTTAGTGATACCCTGTCTCGAAATAAAAAACAAAAAGCACTGGGGGGTGTAGGTCAGTAGTAGAGTGCCACTGGGTTCAATCCTGAGTAGAGCCAAAAAAAAAAAAAAAAAAATGAAATCACAATTTACTAGAATAAGAAGCTATGAGTAGAAAGTAGAAACTTCTGTGGGATCAAGTACCAAGGTAAGACAATCTGAACTGTAAATGAGAAACTGCTGGAGGCTCATTGTGGACAAGTCTGAAAGTTAAAAACTCCATGGGAACTCATTCACAGGTGGACACCCACATGTTTGTTTCATTCAATTCCTATTAGGTTCTGGCAGTCGTATTCCCTTGCGTTTCTGTAAAGAGGAAGGGAAAATAAACTATTTCAAAATGTACCAGAGTATTCATTTGTTTTTGTTTGTTTTGGTGTGTTTTTAACAAGTGCTACCC
The DNA here is from genome assembly GCF_001458135.2 of Marmota marmota marmota. Taxonomy (NCBI): domain Eukaryota; kingdom Metazoa; phylum Chordata; class Mammalia; order Rodentia; family Sciuridae; genus Marmota; species Marmota marmota. The sequence continues at coordinate 30,420,687 of NW_026000016.1, read as the reverse complement.
TCTATGTTGTCAAAGTTTCATTGAGGTTTTACCAGATCCTATTTTACCTAAAGGAGGGGGAAACAAACCTTGCTTCATCTCCACCCTCATCCCTCCAGCCTTCAGCAGGGGGAAAGGTAAATACCTAACTCCCACTTCCTCTGTCTCACCCAAGGTGGTAAAGGAGGCCTGAAAAGCACACATGAAATTCCCAGTACAAGGGAACAGCTTCTCCAAAGGACGGAGACTTAATCATAGGGTTTTAGAACATTGCTTACCACAACCATAGCGCTGCTAGTTACTAAAGGCATATTTACTTTGCTTCCTTTTACCTAGTAAATCCTGTCTACCTTTTAATTAAAAAGATTACAAGCATACTAAAAGGCAAAAATAATGAAGAGACTGAGCTCACACCAGAAACAGTCAGATATTGCTCTGTTGGACAGAACAGACCAGGACTAAAAAAATAATAATAATAAGATTAATATGCTAAATGCTTTAATGGAAAGAGTAAACAGCATGCAAGAACAGATGGAGAATATAAGAAAAGAAAATGTTAAACAATAAAAAAAATGAAATGCTAGAGAATAAAACCATTGCAATAGAAATAAAGATTTGTCTTTGATGGGCACATTAGTAGACTGTACATAACTAAGGAAAGAAAACTTGAGGATAGTAAAAGCCTCAACAACTAGGTCTATGCATATCATAATCAAGCTTTATAAAATCAAAGATTTTTAAAAATCTTTAAAGAAGGCAGGGACAGGAATCTTACCTATAGAGGACCAAAGGTAAGAATTACATCCTTTTTCTCCCTAAAAACCAGGCTGGCAAGAAAAGGGTGGAATGAGTACAACCATAAGAATGGAATCCTAATTAGAATAAGTTATACTCCATGTATGTATAATATGTCAAAGTACGCTGTACTATCATGTATAGCTAAAAGAGAACAAATTTTTAAAAACCCCCAAAAATTCCCTTTTCAAAAAAAAAGAATGGAATGAATTTCAAGTAGAGAGAGAGAGAGAGAGAGAGAGAGAGAGAATCACCAACCTAGAATTTTGTACCTTGTCAAGTTTTTTCTCCAACAAATAAAAATAGAGACCTCATAGTTTAGATATTAGGTGTCCACCAAAAGCTCATGTGTGAGACAATGCAAGAAATTTCAGGGGTAAACTGCTCAGTTTTGAAAGCCTTAACCTAATCAGTGCATTAATCTATTTGAATTGATTAACTGGGTGGTTACTGTAGGCAGGTAGGGTGTGACTGCAGGAGGTGGGTCACGGTGGGTGTGCCTTTGGAAAAATATTTTGTCCCTGGAGAATGGAAATTCTATCTCTTCCTCCCTCCCTCTCCCTTTCCCTCCTTCTCCCTCTCTTTCCCTCTTCCTTTCTCTCCCTCTCCCTCCACCTCTTCTCCCCTCCCCCCTCCCCCTTTCCTCCCCTCCTCTTCACCCAACCCCTCACTTTGCCTCCACCCTTACC
>NW_026000016.1:30224071-30418258 GCF_001458135.2 Marmota marmota marmota | reverse complement strand
GTATATATACATTCCACACAGCTTATCTAATTAGCATAAACTAGATACATCAGTCAACCAATAAGGAATCTCCACACTTAATGGCTCGCTTTTGTTACTTCTCAAACCACTCCCTCTGGCATTTTGCCAGGCACCATCCAGACTTGTTTACAACTCTAACATTCCCCTGGCAAAATGCCAGGTGTTATTTTGACTTGTTTACAGACTTTAACAATTAGGGACATGACTAGATTTAAAGATATTAATCTAAGTTACTAACTCTGAAAACTAGAATATGAAAAGCGAATTCAGTCAAAAATAATCAGAAGGAAAGGGTTAATAGCAAAAATCAATACAATTGAAAGTAGGAAATTCTTAGATAAAATCAACAAAATCAAAAAAAGCTAGTTTTTTTTTTTTTTTTTTTTTTGGTACTAGGGATTGAACTCAGGGACACTCAACCACTCAGCCACAGCCCTTTTATCTTTTATTTTGAAACAGGGTCTTGCTAAGTTTCTTAGGGTCTCACTAAGTTGCTGAGGCTAGCCTTGAACTTGTTATCCTCCAGCCTCAGCCTCCCCAGTCACTGGGATTACAGGTGTATGCCACCATGCCTGGCTGTATAAAGTTGAAAAACCCCTAGCCAGACTAAGAAAAAAACAGAGGTACAAATAAATAATATTGGTAAAGAAAAAAGACAATTGCTATGTATGCCTTGGACATTAAAAATAATAATATGACCTATGACACAAATTTGATAACTTAGATAATTATAACTTAGATAATTATAACTTAGATAATAATACGGGCTAATTTCTTGAAATACACAATCTTCCGAAATTTACACACAGAAAAAAATTAGATGATTTGGAACTGGCCTCTCTTTACTAAAGAAATAGGATCAACAATTCATAACCTTCTAAAACAGAAAATACCAGGTCCAGATGACTTCACTGGTGAATTCTACCAAACATTTAAGGAAGAAATTTTATCAACTTTCTAAAATCCCTTTCAGAAGATAGAAGCAGAGAGAATACTTTCTAACTCATTTATATTCAGCCAGCATTACTTTAATATCAAAATCATATTTTAAAAAGTTATAAGAAAACTGAGCTGCACATGGTGGCACAGGCCTGTAATCTCAGCTACTCAAGAGGCTGAGGCAGGATGATAAGTTTGAGGACAGCCTCAGCAACTTAGTACCTGTCTCAAAATAAAAAATAGAGGGCTGAGGTGTGGCTTTGTAGTACAGTACCCTGGTACTACAGTACATACATACATAAACATAAACACACACACACACACAGAGGAAGAGGAAGAAAGAAAAAAAAATACAGATCTATAACTTTCAAGAACACGGATGCAAAAATCCATGACACAATAGTAACAAATAGAATCAACAATGTTTAAAGATAATCATATACCAAAACCAAGGGGGATTTTTCCAGGTATGCAAGGCTAATTCAATATTTGAAAATCAATTACTGTAACCCATTCCATCAATAGACTAAAGAAGAAAAATAACGTGATCATATGAGTAGTCACAGAAAAAGCATTTGACAATCCATTCAAGACTTTAAAAAAAAAAAAAGCCTTCAGGGAAACTAGGAATAGAGGGAGAACTTCCTCAACTTCATGAAGAATATCTACCAAAAACTCCAGCTAACACCATCATTAACAGGATAATAGAATCCGACAAGAAAGAGGAATAAGAGATATTGATTGGAAATGAAAATGAACTGTCTTTATTATTAGATGACATGATCAACTATGTTAGAAATCTGAAAGAATAGACAAAAATACTCATGGAACTAACAAGCAACTACAGAACGGTTATTGAATATGAGGTTAACGTAAAAAGTCCATCAGTCTTCTTTCTACCGGCAATGAATGAATGAAATTTGAAATTAAACACATATCATTTAAATCACATGGAAAATTAAAATAATTCACATGTAAACCTAACAAAATACATAAAACTACGAAACTTTGAAGAAAAAAGGAACCAAGTAAATGGAGAGACCATCCGTGTTCACGGACAGGAAGACTCAATATTTTCAAGATATCAGCTCTTCCCAACTTAATCTGTAGATTCAATGTAATCCCAGCAAGTTTTTAAATTTTATATTCAAAATTCCACAACTTGTTTTGTGGACTTTGGTGAACTGATTCTAATGTTTATTCAAAGAGGCAAAAGACCTAGAATAGGCAACTCAGTATTGAATGAAAAGGAAAAAAAAAAAAAATCAAAGTCAGAGGACTGATACTACCCAATTTTAAGACTTACTATAAAGCTACAAATATGACCCATCTAGCCATGAAAAGAGAGAGAAAACTTAACTACATATTACTAAGTGAATGAAGGTGATCTGCAAAGGCTCCACACTGTGACCTCAAGTATATGACATTCTGGAACTATGAAAACTCTAAAAAATATCATTGGTCCCCAGGAGTTGGGGAATAAGAGGGATAGATGGTCAGAACACAGAGACTTTTCAGGGAAATGAAACTACTCTGTTAAGAGCAAAATGGGAGATACATATATTTATGCAATCGTCAAAACACAGATAATGTACAGCACAAGAGTGAACCCTAATGTAAACTATGGGCCTCAAATGACAATAATGTATCAATTTAAGGTCAGTGCTTGTAACAAAGATACCACTCTGTGGAGAATGATGATATTGGAGGATTTCATTGGTGCATGAGAACAGGAAAAATAAGGTAAATGTATAATTTCTGCTCATTTTATTATTAAAAGCCCTTATACAAGGAAACTATTTCAATCCATCCTGATATGACAATTGGGTGCACAGAGAAAAAGGATGAAAGAAGAATATAAAGGCATTTCTCTAAATCCAGCCATGGATAAGAGTCAAACACAGAACGGAACCTAAAACTGCTATTTAAAATAAATGTATATTGGGCTGGGGATGTGGCTCAAGCAGTAGCGCGCTCGCCTGGCATGCGTGCGGCCTGGGTTCGATCCTCAGCACCACATACAAACAAAGATGTTGTGTCCGCTGAAAACTGAAAAATAAATATTAAAAATTTAAATAAATAAATAAAATAAATGTATTGACTAATAATTTTAAAGGCCAATGGTTTGCCATGATATTAGCAAGTTATTAGTAGTATGTTGTAGCTCTTAGGCCTTTGATCTTGTTGCTTAGCAAAATTTTTATTCCAATATATTACAGATAAGGAAAAGTGAGTACAATATAAGTGTTAAAATGGCCTCATGAATAGTGGGACTTGGTACAAGAAAATCACTCTAAGAAATATTTCCAAAGCAAAAAAACATTTTGGAAGATTTTAGTATTGTTCCTAATGGAATCATAATGTACTGTACAACTAGGAAATATATTATGTAAAATGTAACATTATATTGAATTTTTCAAATAAGTATAAAATAAAACTTTTTAAAGCAAGTTGTTGGGCTGGGATTGTGGCTCAGCAGTAGAGCAGTCACCTAGCAGAGGCAGGACCAGGGTTCAATTCTCAGCACCACATAAAAATAAAGGCATTGTATATTGTGTCCATCTACACCTAAAAAATAAATATTAAAGCAAGTTATTATACCCATTTTGCAGACAGAAAGAAAAGGGCTTGTATAGTTCAAATAGAGAAAATACTTCTGCTTGCATATGGCCGAGCCAAGATTCAAACACTAGTTTGTTTCACCCAAGTTCAAACTCTTAAGCACGAACCTAGTTTTATACATCAGTCCTTCATGAACTGTAGTGACATGAATCTAACCCTCATAAGAGGATTCAGTCTTGACATAATGTCAAAATCAAGGCCTCTGGGAAGCACCATATTCTGGACCTGGTAAATTCTCTAAAGTCTATAAAATATCACCTTGAAGGTCTCTTGGCAGGCTGACCTTTTCTAGTGATACCTCTATCCTTCTCTGTGCTCTCATTCAAACTGAAGCAGACATTTCGTAATAGTTACAAAAAGATTATTTGAGAATGGATGAGGATGATTTAGCATTAGCAAAAAGATAATACAAGCAATTACAAATGGCATAAAGTGGGGACATTAACTTCCACAATTCTTTTCCTAATTATTACACAAATTTGAAACTCTTATCCATGGCTGGCTTTAGAGAAATACCTTCTTTCATCCTTTTTCTCTGTGCACCCAATTGTCATGTCAGGACGGATTGAAATAGTTTCCTTGTGTAAGGGCTTTTAATAATAATTGCAAAGAATGCCCAGGCTCTCAAATCTTCGCATTAGTTCTCCAAAGTTCACACTTCACATTCCATCTTTATCAACCATATTGCTAAGCTATAGCTACTTTCCAGATCTGCTCAAAGCCAGCATTTAAGAGGATTGCTTTTCTTTAGTGGGCTCTGTACAGTGAGTGCCACTAGCTGTTTATTACTGGGAAATAGTTTTGCTTTGTGTGGCATTGCAATTCTATCTCTGTCTCTCTCTCCTGTATGCTACCTTTTCTGTTGTTATTTGTTTTATTTTGTTTTGTTTTGGGGCCCCATGCACTGAAGTTAAGACAGTGTGAAGGCACATTGTATAATTTGCCCAGAAGAATGGTTTCTAGAATGGAACAAATAAACAAACAATAATGTTCCCTTCCTGCCTTCCATCTTGCCCAAAAAAGAAGTTTCTCCTTAAACCTGATATAAATCATAACCACCCTTTTGGGTTGCAGCCACATGAGGCCTCTCTGCTTAACTATTTCCAACTCACTGGAATGTTACTCCTTGGTTACAAGATGAACCCCCATTCTTCACGGCCTCTGGGAAGAGCACAAGCTAGCCCATGCTTGCTGAAACAATAAGAACTCACACGTTTTATGACTGCTCTTCAGATGAGGAGATTTATTTATTTATTTGTTTTTTGTTTATCTATTTATTTATTTATTTTGTACTGAGTATTGAACTTAGGAGTACTTTACCACTGAGCCACATCACCAAACCTTATTTATTTATTTATTTATTTTAGTTAAAACAGGATTTTGCTAAGTTGTTGAGGCTGACCTTCAATTTGCAGTTCTCTTGCCTCAGCCTCCCCAGTCACTGGAATTACAGGCATGCACCATCCACCCAGTTAGATAAGGAGGTGCTAATGTGCTTTGGTTCAGTATGAAGATTTAGCATCCAATCAGCATGGTTCCTTGTAGGCAGGATTATTTTCTGAATTATCAGAGCCTCCTGAGGGACCACAGCTGGGTAGTTTCTTCTGTGAGTTAAAGCTGCAATAGTAAAACCAAGATATGAAATAAAAGCTATCAAGTCTCATTGCTAGACTTGAAAAGAAGAAATAAGACGATAAAAAAGCAAAGGATGTGTTGTGACTTTTAAACCAACTATTGACTTTCACTGGGGTGCTCAGCTCACATTGTGATTAGGAGTCTGCACCATAATTGTTCTTGTCATCCATACACTTGGTACAGTCGATATCTTTTTATCATATACATTTTTAATCATGTATTAATAAACAAGAAGTTTGTATCTTATTGATGATTGGATTATATTATTGACTAACTCCACAATTCCACACATGGCTTCTGAAAATATAAACAAGGTCAAAATGCAAAGATCATGCAAAGTGCATCAAAGACATAAATTAATATTTTCTCCAGCTCTTTGTCTAACTCTGGGGACAATGATTAGAAGAAAAGCAGAGGAATTTGGAAATTATCAATTGAATAAGTGATTTCGTCAGACTAAAGAGAATAAGACAAATAAGAATTAAACTGAAATTATTTTTATTGTACTAGAAGATGGAACATGTTTTTTTGCTTTTTGTTACCTCTTGGTTGTGCTTAATTCATTGAATAGAATTGGGTTTGGGCTGCTTTAAGAATCCTCGCTGAGGTTATAAGGAAATAAGGCCCCTGGGTGGTTGGCAAACAGAAAATGTTCTGTTTGGAAAAATGAATTTTACTTCACCACCTGCCACAAAAGGATTAGGATTTTCTCCTCACAAGGCTAGGCTCTTGGTATTAGCATTTCCCCCTCTCCCTTCCCATATACCTTCCTGCAGTGCAGCTACCCCTCCCCATCAGATCTGTTCTCGGGTGCGGACTGCCCAGCTTTCCCAGACTTCCACTGGCCGTTGAGACTCCACTGGCAATTCAAACTCTGGGAATGCTAGACAAGCTCTAGGTAGAAAATTTCAAGTACCATTCAGTTTAATGCAGCTCTTAATGGAGCATACATTCAAAATATTCTTTCTTTGTTCTTCATTAAAACCTCCAGTAGTCACCTAAAGAGAGTTTTCAGGTCATCTTTGATCACTGAAAACCCATTTCTCCAGACCCCACCTTGCCCTCCTTCTTCATTCATTTGGCCTATGAACTCTGACTTCTCCCAATAACCGTAACCTCACCCCTTCTTCTTTCTCAGGGCACCCTGAAAATGGACTCCTTGGTTTTTAGATCTTTCTTTGAAAAGTGTCTTTTAATTCCTATCAAAACTCTGTCTTGTTTGGCTTCTATAGCCTGGTTAAGTGTGTCACTGTCTACTTCTTATTGTTTATTTTTCAGATAGGGTCCTGCTATGTATCTCAGACTGGCCTTCAACTCCTGGGCTCAAGTGGTCCTCCTGCCTCAGACTCGCAAGTAGCTGGAACAATAGGTGCCACCGCACCTAGCAACTTCTTAGTCTTGATACTGTAGTATGGGTGTATAAGATGTCACCCAGAGAAAAGTAGCTGATAGGTACATGCGTGGGACCTCTGTGCTATGTTTTTCAATTTCTTTTGCATATATAGTTATTTTTAAATAACAAATTAAAAAAAAATAAGACCTAGACATGATAAAAGCTAATCTCACCTACAGCTCATATTTACCTATTAATACAAATGTTTCTGAGCTCTTGGATATAATTTTGTAACTCACAATTATTTTGGGGGAGAGATATTGGGGAGAAGAGATTATCCTTTTTTTTTTTATAGGAGTTGTCTTTGATTTGGGAGTTTTGACTACTTTTGTAAAAGGGTGATAGGGTACAGGAAGAAAAACAGATTTAAGTACAAAAATAAGAAAAGGATTGCTTTTCAGCTAGACTGAAAGGAGGTAATCAAAAGTACAAATACTTCTAATATTCACATAAGATTAAGTCTTGACTTTCTAATGATAAAATGTATTCAAATAGAATTAATACTTCTTAGGAGCCCTTGATTTGCATCCACCTTATGTATATAGTGAATTACAGTTTTCAAAATTCACATTTATTATCTCTTTGATCTTCATAAAAATTCTGTGACACAGGCAAAGCAGCAATCATTATTCCCATTTAAATCCGAGAAAACTGTAGATCAGACAAGATGAGTGAACCTTCTCAGGAGAAGTTAAGACTTGAACTGGTATTTTCTAATTCCTAGTCAGGTGTTCTTTCTAATTTACCATATTATTAGAATATCTTAAGTCTGGAATTTATGTTTATCTAGAGCAAAAATTTATTTTCATCTTAAGGAGCAAAACCCAAGTTGCTTACTTTGCTTTGTCTTTGCTTGGGAAAAAAAAAGAATTACTTTTAACAGTAACAGTATCCTGAAAACAATTACAAAGCTGTGAATGTTAATGATCTTCATTGCCTTCATGTATACTTTGAGTCCTCCTGTGTGTGAAATTCTCTGGGTCCCTCACTCCATGTCTCTGAAGCTCTCCATCTTTTGATACATGGGACTTCTCCCCTTTACCTTCGTACTATGTTATTTTTAAATTGGCAGATTTGATCAGTCACTTAGAAGGAGCTTTTCAAAAATGTTTATTCCATTTTGCGGATTTAATTGAATTCCTTCAAGCATTTGAACAGATTCATAAATTTATTTATTCTAGATTTATTTTTAAATAGTTCAGTTACTTTTATCGGAATGATCTAAGAGATTAAGCATATGTATACATGTATGATGAACCCCCCAAAATTTTTAGATGTTCCCCCAAACAATTCATAGAGTAGTAAGCTATCATCTTATATTATTAAGTATAAACCAGTTGTCTAGTATCACACTTTAATTAGGAGTTAGAATTCTTTTTCTTTACTATAAGAGATATTCTTCTCTTATAAAAAATACATTAAATATTAAATATGCCCATGTTTCTTTTAACATGAAATTTCAGTATTGTGGCCTTTTAAAAAATTTTAAAGATTAATTATAGAATAAAATGGCCCCTTTTAATACATAAGAAATCTTTTGTAACCATTTATAAAGTCAGGATATAGGACACCGAAGTTTCCTTTTGACTTTCTAAATAATTCCTCTAATTCCTTGTGTGACTATTGCCTGCTGCTCCTTAAATACATGTCTTTAGCTTTTCCTCTGTGGTCTGGGTAAATGTGTCAATGTCAATTTCCTGGTTTTAAAAATTGATGATTGTTATGCCAGATGTTACCTGAGGAAACCTGAATGACAGGTACATAGGACCACTTACACCACTTACACTGTTTTGCAACTTGAGTTTATACTGATTTAAGACCAAAAAAAAAAAAATTAAAATTATATCTCAAATGTTTTTTATTTTCTTATTGGTGGTACTGGGGATTGAACCCAGGGCTTCACACATGTAAGTGCTGTACCACTGAACTACACCCCTAACTCTATTTTCATTTTTGAGATAAAGTCTAAGTTGCCCAGGCTAAACTTGAATTTATAATCCTCCTGTCTCAGCCTCCCAGCAGCTGGGATTATAGGCATGTGCCACCATGCCTAGCTTGCAATCTTTTAATATATAAAAATGATCCTAATAAATCAACAGAGATTCTAAAATTCCCATTAGTTTGGTAATTTTCTAATGAAGAGATTACTTTATCTTCTAAGAAGACTAAGATATCATGGATTTTTTTGTTCCTTTTTTTTTCTTTATGGATGAGACACCTGCTATGTTGCAGAATACAGCTGGATATAGTTAAATTAGTTGAAATCATCTTGCAAGTAAAGAAGACTTATGGGGGAACCAGAATCAGGAGATGATCAAAGCCCCAAACTGGCAGATGTCAGGAAAAACAAAGTTCAAGTCAATTCAACAGTGAGAAAACAAGGGTACGCTTCAGAGATCAGATTTTAGCTTCTAATGTCCTCTGACATAGCATTCTGTATTTAGTTCATCTCCTTGAATTACTGGAGTAATTCTTAGTCTCAGTGGCATTTGAGTTTTAGGGCCTAAAATTCTGGGTTAACAGATTACTGATAAAATGGAAACATTACTTTTGTTTTCCTTTATTTAACAATGTGTTGATAAATGATGATAATATATATTTAAAAATAGCTTTGACTTGATATATCAATTACAAAACTTTAAAGAGGCATAGATAATTTTACTGCAGAGTAAAACCTTCTCCCCATTATCAAGACTAGAATAAGGATAGGATATTAAGACAGAGGATCAGGTAAGTACAGTGAAATAAGTTGAAGCTTGGTCTTTAGGACCAGAGTGCCAATGATGCCCCCAGTGGCAATCCTGGATTCTAAGTTGTTGGGTTGGAGCTCTTGCTTAAAGTCAAGACCCATCCTCAAACAGTGAATAGGACTAGCAGTGGGTAGAGGGAGTGGCCACCACTGTGGGGACAGGAGATGATCATGCTGTGAGCCACACAGGTTTCAACAGTACTGGCCTTGAGTAGAAGATCTCAGTTAGATACCCCCACCCTCGGTTTTATTTTCTCCTGACAATACAGAGAGATCTTCTTATTTCTCAAATTGATTTTTAAATTAGAGATGCTAGTATTTACAATAAGTCTTATTAATTTAAAATATGTAAATTTATGGAATTAGCCTTATTGAGCAAATTGAGGAAAATTTTAAGGATTGAATTTCCAGCTTTGCTTTCTGACAAGAAAGAGTACTCATTCATAATCAGCATTTCTATAAATATGTTTTTCTTGATGGAAGATACTGTTAATCACCCAGTAGCTATATTAAAAACATTATAGAGAGCTTATCTGTTACAAATGATTAAGAATTTGATTTATTTGATTTAATTATCAGTTGTAGCCAGAGCATCATCTTGGACAATTTTGGAGGCAGAATCTCCCTGACGAAAGCTTTAAGATGAGCAAACAATTTATTTCAGGCATATATCATTTCATATTAGGTCATGACTCAATCTCAATTATGTTCTCATTTGAGGTTTAGGTGCAGACTTACCAGGATAGAAAGAAGTGTTTCACAACAAACTGAACAGATAATTCGCACAAAGATCAATCCACTCTAGCAATTCTATAATTCTGCTCAGGTTTCCTTTTACCATATTATTCCCCTAGAGTTTCGATACTTGAAATACCTGATCATGTACCACAGATTAGCTCCCTATATGCTTCCAAAATACCTACTGGGTGATTAAATATTCTCCTTCCTCAAGAAAAAGGTATTTGTAGAAATGCTAAAAATATATTAAAATCCCTTTCTGAATTCAAGTCACTCACATAACTGGCTTGGGTCTTATAGCCTCCTAAAGGTCACCTGTGTGGTTATTTGCATTCATTGTGCCATCAACAAATATAAATTAAGCCACCTGCAAGAAAAAGAACTTTAAATTTAGGCAATGGGCATAGACTGGGCCCAAAGGATCCATTTCCACTAAATGAGGCTATAAAAACTAAACATGACCTAAGCATTCTTCTGCCCTCCAAAACAAGGCTCAAGATGACAGTAAAGCCAAGAAAACATACTACCTGGAAGAAAGCAAAGGACAGGTCAAACATTTACTCATCCCACCCTTTTCTAGGTACAACAAAGGATAGATAAAATATAGGATTGGAAAAACCACTGGTCTTAAATGCAGTAGCTTTTCTTATGTTTTTTAGATGGTAAATCAAAGATTTATACACACACACACACACACACACACACACGAGAGAGAGAGAGAGAGAGAGAGAGAGAGAGAGAGAGAGAGTGTCAGAGTCCTGCCCTCCATTGGAAGGAAGTATAATCCCAAAAGACAAAATAAGAGCTCCCAGAGGGCCCTTACTTAGCGAGCATATTTCTCTCTTTAGTGCAGAATCTGTGTGTGTAAATGTGCACAGTGGAACCTCTCCAGAATTTTACCCTAATAATTCATATGCAATAATCTGGGTCATTTCTCTAGGGCCTGGGGGTTGGATCGACAGGACAGGTAGCCTGATGGCAACAGGGAAAGGTAAGGCTCCACTAGATGTCTGGGATCTTTCAACTTATTGCCTTTCTTCTTTGGAGGGATAATAAGGGCTGTTGGTCATAATTAATTTCCCTAGGAATTTTTGAGAAACCTTGTGGTATATTATATTAACCAGCCATGAAAATGGAAGTATCCTGGGTATTTTCCTATCATTGATCAGTTTTCTTGGTTCAAGATGAAACTAAATTTCTGGACGCCATTTTCCAGGAAAATGTTATTTAAAAAAAAATTTTTTTTTTTTTAAATACCAACCTGTGTTTAGGAATATTGGTTAAAACTCTGGGGCATGTCAGCACCTTTTATAGTCTAAGGGACATTAAGAATTTCCTGGAGGGAGACATAGTTGTGAATGTTTCCAAACTTTCTTAACTATAGAATCCTTTTCTTATAAAGCATCCAACTTGAAAGGTGTTTTGAATTAAATCCTGCTTCAAACATGTTTCAACAAAAGCGTCACTAAAGCCTTGTCCTCCTTCTTGCAGCTGGCCCCAGGTGATTGGTGGCAAGGACTGCTCCAAACACCACTTTTTTTCCCACTCCCCAACACACACACACACACACACACACACACACACACAATGCAAGGACATAGTAGACCAGTTGCTCTGTTTGGTAAGAATTTAAAGAGGATGGTAAAAATCACACTAACATATCTACACACCCCCTAGTGAGGCACAATTTTGGGGATTCAAAATAAGAAACCTGCCCTTTGGTGAATTATGAAAAAGAAATAGCAGTGATAATTAGTCCTAGTATAAAATTTTGGGATAGGAAAGTCCTGAAAATTTGAACTATACTTTTCTTTGTCTTATTTTGTTTGTTTGCTTGTTTTGTTTTGTACAAGGGATTGAAACCAAGGCACTTAGCCACTGAGCCACATCTCCAGCCCTTTTTATTTTTTTATTTTGAGATAGGGTCTTCATAAATTGCTTAGGGTGTTGCTAAATTGCCGAGGCTGGCTTTAAACTTAAAATCCTCCTGCCTCAGCCTCCTGAGCCACTAGGATTCTCTCTCTCTCTCTCTCTCCTTCTTTTTTTAAATTTGCTTATTACCAGTGGATTAATAAAAGAGGTTTTATTGTGTGTACATCTGTATGACTAAACCTTGGTAATAATATCATTTTAGATAAACTGATTATAGAAGATACTCTATACAGAAAAAATCTCACCTAGTCTACTAGATTAATTTTAAAATCTTGTGTGGAGGAATATGGATATTCATGTTTCTTCCAATATGCTTAGAAAATATACACACACATAAAACACATGCACATATAAACACACAAAATGCAACTATTCTGCAATAAAAATTATTCTTTCTGTATCCCCCAAATCAGATGCTTATTCCACAGCAGTAATTCAATAAAGCCTGCAAGCTCAGATCATTCTGTAGATAATTTTACTGACCTAAAATTTCACTTTCAACCAGTTAGTTTTCTGAGGCATAGACATAGCCTGTGTCAGCATTCTCAGAGAGCACCTAATGAATATAGACTGTAGTGATGTGCTCAGTTGTAGGAGAACCCAGATGAAATGGCTGAAGTAAAACTCATTCTGTCATGTAGATAGCTGATTCTGTTAAGTAAAGAGTTTGACTAATTTGTGGTGCTGGTGATTGAACCTGGGGCCTTGTACATGCAAGGCAAATACTCCACCACTGAGCTACATACATAGTCCTTTTATTTTTCATTTTGAAATGGGTATCCACTAAATTGCTGAGGCTGGCTTCAAACTTGTGATCCTCCTGATCCAGCCTCCCAAGTTGCTGGGATTACAGATGTGTGCTATTCTCCTCTCTTACTAAATTTTTTTCCTGCTTAATTTTTTGGGAATGATTTTTTTTGTCATCTTCTAAATTCATTCTTGGTACCAGTATTTTGAGGAAGTTCCAACAAATATTTAAGAACATAAAAAGGAAAAAAAATGCCAATTAGTTATGCTGACAAGATGCTGAATTGGGGGGAGAAGTCTCTGGAGAAAGGAGGTAAAGTAGGGAGGCTAAAACCTCCTTTCCTATCTCCTCTCTTTATTCTTTCCTTCACACAAATTCCTTTTGATTAGATTTTAGAACAAAACGGCAGACAGGCTGAGTGACAAGTTAAAGGGGTCAAGAGTAAGTCCCAGAAAAATGACTATACTTTGATCATTTGAGAATGGGAAGCCTTAAAGCACACATTGACACATTTATATTTCATTTGATGGAGGTCAGGAGAAGTAACTTAAAGTTTCAATGTAAGTACATACTACATAGTAATGTATATCTATCCATTTATCTATAGATATAGGCATTGTATATAGATATATGAAGATGTAGTACATATTATATATAGATAGGTGGGTTTAGATAAATACATAAAATATGTACGTATCCATATTATATAGGTATCTATAGATCCATATTATATAGGTATCTATAGATACCTATATAATATGTACCTATCATACATATTAGATACAAATATAGATACATATAGATATAATATAGATACAAAGTATATATTTTTGTATCTATATTATATATGTAGATAAGTATAAATAGAAATACACAAATTATATACATATTATATAGATATGCTATATCTGTAAATTTACAAACCAGAAGATTATCAGTGGATCAGCTAGATTACAATATAAGAGAAAAGTTAGAAAAAATTATATTTATGGAAATGGTTCCTGTTAGAGGAATTATTTTCCTATTATATAAAGTTGTTTTGATTCATATTTATACATTTACAATTTATTAATTTTATTAATATTTCAAAATTAAAATTATAATAAAACGTGTCCCCACCAAACAAATATGTTAAAATGCTGGCCCCCAAGATGACTGTCATTGGGAGGTAGGACATTTAGGGAGGTAATTTAAGGCTAAGTGAGGTCATAAGAGCCCTAATCTGACAAAACTGGAATCCTTACAAGAAGGGGAAGAGAGATCAGAGTTCTATCTGTTTCCAGGCACACACAGAGAAGAGGCCATGTGAGGACAGGGAACCAGAAGACAGCCATCTATAAGCCAGGAAGATACCAACCCTGATAATACTTTGATTTTGGACTTCCCGACTCCAGAACTGTGAGAAAATAGACTTTCCTTCTTTAAACTACCAGACTGTGGTATTTTGTTATGGAAGACTAATACAGTAACCATTGTTATACTATGCTCTTCCCCCCTTTCCATATGATTTCTCATTTTGCCTGATCCCTTTCACCCAAATCTTTAACAAAGGAAGAGGAAGGATAGTCACTGAAGTCTTCACCAGGGGTGGGAGAGTTGCATTCATTCTTCCTGCTCAGATGACCACATATTTAGCCTCAGAATTGCCACTGTAGAAGTCAAGCAGCCATCTGAACCATGAGAACATTTAATATCTTAAGAGGCCAAGGACAAAATCTCTTTAGGGGCACTTGAAGCAGTTCTTTTTCTAGAAAAAGTTATTAAATGTGGACACCCAGCTCAAGAGCACTACAGGATAGATAAGAATTTTTGTAAGGCACATATATAAACGATATTTTATCTCTCACTATTCTTCAAGCGAGGTTTTTTGTAGGAAGGATGACAGATTTGGGGAGAGTCTACAGACAGCCTCAATACATGTTTGCTTCTGAAATGCAAGGTGGAAGAAAAACCTGACTAGCTGTTTCCAGTTGATGATTAACTGTTCCTGCCCTCCATGGACAGAGGCGTGTCTGGCTGTTGAGGACAGGGCAGGCAATAGCCACCCATCACCCAGGTGCCCATCACGTGAACTGAACTACCTAATCCAACTTATTGAATATGATTTACCCTTTCCTGGCACTAAGCATTGTTGTCCCAGCCTTCAGTAGTCTCAATAGACATGCCCTGAAGGAAGTTCAAGGAACAGATCAACCCTAGCACTTTATCAGAGGGACTTAAATTTCCACAAGGCTGAGTGGGAAATACCCCTGTGTTCATTGGACCGAGTTTATAAAATTAATATGGGAAGAAAAATCATTCACTATGAGCTACTAAAAGCTGAAACTATTGGGTAAGCTTTGAGTGTGAGTTACTGGACAAAGAAAAATTAACTTTCCTTTGGAAAGTCCAACAGAACTTGACCTTAAACTAATGGCAACCTTCCTCTTAAAACAAACACAAAAGCAAAATTCACACATCAGCATATTATTGTTTACAAAAATATTAAGCACTTGGTTTTATTTGATGCTGCTTTCCTATGAAAATAGCTTCCTTTGTCCCTGATTCCCCACCTACCTTAACATCACTGAATGAATGCATGTGAAAACACACACACACACACACACACACACACATACATACACACACCTCTTCTGGTCTGCCTTAGAAAGATCAGGATGTTTAAACACCTGTTCTTATTTTGAAAACTGTATAGTAAAAATGTGTGGATTTTTCTATATCTCCAATCAATATTCATTCATATAAAATTTTAAAGAGGAATTCAGGCTTCAGTGTCAACAAGATGATTGAAGCTATCAAGTGTATCCCTTCCCTGGGGACTGGAGGCAGAGGCAGGAGGAGGTGGTATGAGGTGGTCTGTTTCTCAAAGTGTCATCTAAACTACTTACACTTGATCCTGTGAACTTCTTGCTAAAACTCAGATTCCAAATTCCTCAAATCCCCCTTTAACATGTTTCCCAGTTGATTATTGTGCACACTGAAGCTCTAAAGCACCTCTTGAAACGAGAACAGAGACACCCTCTGCCACAACAGGAAGCAGAGGAATGGAATGGTTAATGTAGGTGTTTTATAAATCCTCATTGAACTGAATTGATGACTTCTCAGGGTTCCTCCGTGTCTTCCTATGAAATTGATCACTTTTGTTAAGTCAGCCAACTTTTCTTCCCTCTGCAAAATAAGATTCCTGCGCCAGAGCATGACTTTAAGCTTCTCATGACATGCTGGGCCATATACAAGCTTAATCCATTCACTGCTGTAGAAATTGCTAGTCTCAAAAGTGTAAGGAAAAATTCTGATTTCTTACCCCTTCTGCTGTTGCCTCCTTAAATTGAAATCTATACCAGAATATTCACATCATCTGCCTCTATCTCCTAGATAGAGCCACTCATAGAAAAGGAACAGTCCTAATAGTTTTGTGTTATCCTGAGCTTCCATTTATCTCTCCACTTTGGATCATGTACACTGTCACCAAATCCCATGCGATTGGGAATCTGAATAGCAAAATGGCTATAAACTGGTTACTCACAGATGCTTGCTTTGCACAATGTTTTCAATAAAATTTAAGTTATTTTATAAACTGTATTACCACAGAAATCTAGATTCTCTGATTCTTTTCAAATGTTGGCCTATGTATTCCCACCACACCACATCTCCCATCAGGGGCCTGCTGGTGCTGAGAGATGAAAACTCTCTTTAAACTGGCCCTACACTCTGCAGCTTTCCCAGTCCTGACCCCTCACTTTAATAATATAAATGCATGTATATACAGCCTATTCCCCTTCATTATGAACACCATCTATCCCTGTGGGCATTGGTTGGTCATGGATGTTAGATTTTTATTACTGACAAATATGGAGGATAAATGCACAGAGACAGACTGAGAATCCTTCCTTCCTTGTTGTTGTTGGTTATGATGGATAGCTGTCCCAGGCTCAGCATAGAAGTTTTTAAAAAAGGTCTCATTCCTGGAGCCAGAATTCAAGTCTAGGGAGGAGAAGAAAACCCATTTTCTGAAGGCTCTCAGGGAGTAGGATACAAAAGCAAAGGCCTATCGGATCTATGTTATCCTAACACTAGGCTCATGCTATGGACCAATTCCATATCTGACCATAGCCAAGGCCAGAGCTGTGTTGGGTTGTTGCCTGAGCATGAAGAAGAGGTAGACATCCTCAGACTGAAAAAAAAAAAAAAAACAACAACTCTAGATCTCTTTTGTTTGATATCTCTTCTTATTTTTTTCCTTTACTAGAGAAAGCATTTAGAGGGCATAAGGAGCCATGAAAATCAGGCTAAATCAGAATGAGCTCCATTTATGAGCTTCAACCCTAACTTCATTGTGTAGGGAGTGGGGAAGTTGGTGAACCTTTTGTTCCTTGGTATTTTAATTTGTTCAAAAGTGATAATCATCATACTTAGTGACCTCCTGGGTGCCCTGAGCATTAATGAGACAATGTGAGAAAAATTTCAAGTGATATGTTAATGTTAGTCACAGTTCTACTTATTTTAAAATAAACTTCTCATTTCTCATTAAGGAAAAATTCGTCAAATGGAAAGACCTAGTATTACGGAGGGTGGAGAATGAAACAAAACAGTTATGGAGAAGCAACTTTAACAAAGAAAATAGCAAATTTATGCAATCACAGAGGGGACCCTCTTATGCCTAGTTGAAAGTATCATATCCTCTGTATCATACCTATGTTGAAAGAATCATATCCTATGTACCATTTCACCTGGACCTTTTTTTTTGGGGGGGAGCCTAAATGTAGCTTAATTTTGGAACTTTATATTCATTTCAAACTCCTGTCTCCTAAATAATTACAGTTAATAAATAAAAAAAATATCTGTGGATGTTTAAATGTAGTAGGTATTAAAAGACATGTTTGAATTAATGAATAAAAGAAAGAAGCAATAAAAGAATTTTCACTTGTTTTGGTTTTAGATTAATATTATAGTAGGGGTAAAGAGGTCAGAAGAGGATTAGGAATGTAGTCTTAAGTGCTAAGACACTCAGAATCATTCTCCATTTATCAGACAAATCCTAATAAACGCCCACTGTGCTTAGCACGGGGAGATTCAAAGACATAAAAGACATTGCCCCTTATTTGAAATAGTTTAAAATTTAGCTGGGAAGTCACAGAAAACAAATTTGTACATAAGTGAAATGATTAGATGTGATGAAGAATAAGCTCTGGGCTGTGACTGTATGCTCAGCAGACATTCAAAGGGAGGTGTCACTAGGGATTGATATACTCAGAGAAGTCTTTTGAAAGATGTGGTGCTGGGATTGGGCTTTAAAATATTGTGTGATAGTTATGAAAGGAGATGAACTTGCTATATTCCCATCTATTCTTCACATTAAACCTGTGAGGCTAATCTCTTTCTAGAAATGAGGAAACAGCTCAGGCAGATTGAATTCCTTAGCAAGATCTCAGAGTTGAGATCTATCACACTAAAAAGGTCTCTCCTCTATCCAGGGCTGATCTTCTGTAATGTAGTAGGTGATTGTCACAGAAATGGGCACAAGTCAAAATTGTCCTCTTCTGGTTCAGTCCCTACCCCATCTAAGCCTCATCTCCCACCATCCCTCCATACCCTCTCTGTTGTAGCCATAGTTAGTCTTTCATGAAAAATTTTATCAGGAAACACATGTCATACTTAAGAGTTTAACTGAAAAATAATTCGATGAGAAATTATTTTCAGAAGAGTGGACAGTTAGGGGAACAAAGGATGGTGAGCTACCTGGGAATTGCTACACCAGGACTGGAGAGGCAGGAGGAATAAAGAATGACATCAAAGCCCAGAGAATGCTGAAGTGTGAGGAGGAGCAGGAGCAACAGGAGTAGTAGCTTTACTTACTATTGACCACAAAGAGATTAGATACCCTGCTTTGGCCCTGGCCTCACCCTGGGTCTCCTATTGGAATTTTCTTTGGTCAGATTTTTGGAAGACAAAGGGCAATGGGGTTCAAATGATGCAGTCTATAGACAGAGAAGGAATATCTCAGAAGTAGTCTTAGGAGCAAAACAAGATACAAGTTCTCCTTGCCTCTGCAAATATCAGAAGGTCCTCTGCAGCCTGGGCAAGGCTTCATCCTTCCTGACACTTTGAGAATGCCCCACAACCTGGTTAGGGGTCTCTCCTCTTGCTTTCAGATTCTCTCGGCAAATCTTTATTATTACCCTTCTCATTTTGTTGGAACAGACCTAATTCAGCCTGATGCACGGAAGTGCAATGATCAAATTCAGCACTCATTGCTAGGCTCATATTTTCTAAATTTTAAATGTTGATTTAATTTAAAACTTAGGAAGAAAAGTTGCAAGAATCGTACAAGGAACTTTGATGCTCTCTCTTCTCCGATTCACCAAGTTACTCTATTTGCATTATCATTCTTTCTATATCTATACATATACACATATATTTACACTTATATTTTTATCCTTATTATTTCTCCTTATTATTTGAAAGTTGGAACCATTGTAACAGCTTCCCCCTAAAAACTTCAGTTTGTATTTCCGGAGAACAAGAACCTTCTTATACTTAGAATTCACTACTCAGTACAATAGATTACAAGACTAACTCAAAAAATGAAATAAATTGTGGACTACAACATTACTATCTAGTCCACAGCCTTTTTAAAATTTTGTTGATTGTGCCAATAATATTTTTAATAGATATCCCCTCTCCCCTTCCTCAGTCCAGCTTCCAATTTGGATCTTGCATTGAAATTAGTTGTGAAACATCTTGAGTGTCCTTTAATATGGAGCACTTCCTCTGCCTTTCGCCTCATGACCTTGACATCTTTGAAGCATGCAGGACTGATTTTGTAAAATGTCCTGCAATATGGTTTTGCCTGGTGTTTTTATGTGATTAGTTTTTGCTGCTTCATTTTTGGCAGGAAAACCAGAAATGACGTCATAGTCTTCTCGGTGCTTTTTTTTTTCCCACTGATCATGTGATGTCTTTCCTGATATTGGTGATTTAACTGTGGATCATTGGTTAAGATACGTCTGCTGGGGTTCTCTATTTTAAGTTTGTAAGTACTATGTGAAAGATATTCTGACACTATGTAAATACACTACTACTCATTAAAATGCGGTCTTTTTTTTTTCTTTTAAAAGAAAGGCAGAAAGAAAAAATTTTATTTTTTAAAAAGGCATAAAGAAAAATGACACTAACCTTCAGTCATTTCTAACCTAACTGGTGCAAAGGTAGGTCACTCTCATGGGGGATTCTTCTTTTTGAATCATCACTTGTCTCTGCTGGGTTTCTTTTTTTTTTTCGAGAGAGAATTTTAATATTTATTTTTTAGTTTTCGGCGGATACAACATCTTTGTTTGTATGTGGTGCTGAGGATCGAACCCAGGCCGCACGCATGCCAGGCGAGCACGCTACTGCCTGAGCCACATCCCCAGCCCACTGCTGGGTTTCTTATAGGAGAAAATTGAATGAGTTGATTTCAGCATCAGGAAAAAGAACCAACCAACCCCAGCAGCACCTCCTTGGGATCAGACTCAGACCTTTTATAATTCTGCCCTCTCCTATTGTCAGAAGTGGGGATCCCTTCCTGCCTGTTGTTCCAACTTCACCATGCATACAGGCAGGCTTTCTACTGGCTTATTTACTTCTGAGGTCTAAGAGGTAGAAGGATAGCCTAATTATTATTGACCCAAGTCATTTTTCTTGCTTAGGAAACGATTTAATAGTATTAGAAGCCAAAGTCTGGTAAAATTGAAACCAAAATAATCTTGTCCTCAGACCTTGAAGACTAATACAAGGTTAATGTCTCTGCCTTAAAAAAAAAAAAAAAAAGTATTTATAGGGTTTTAAACTAGTACTTGCTTTACTTTCCATAGCTTCTATAATAAAATCATCACAATGAGAGCTTTAAGACATTTGTACAATATTGCAATGTGGCTATTAGTCTTGTGGCCTGTCCCCCGCCCCACCAATGGTACTTGCATGAGAGCAGGACTTTGTGCTCTTATCTTGTGCACCACCCTGTGTCTAACATCTTGCACAGCACATAATAGGTGCTTAGACTTACTCGAGTAAATAAATGAATTAAATGGCCTCCCGTATTGTAAATTATTCTTCCCTGTGATCTATTTCTTTTATTACAATAATTCAATCTAGGAACAAAATGAATAGTTAGGATGTATTCCTTTTCTTTTGGCTGTGGAAAATTATAAAATTATTGAAAAATATCAAAGGACATTTGTCTAAATAAATGCAGAGCTATTACTTTTGAAGAACAAACTATCTTTACATTTTTAAATAGCTTTTATTTTGAAAAAGCTTGACACTCATGAGAAGTTGCTAAAATGGTGCAAGGATTTCCCTTGTACCTCTCTCCCAGCTATCCCATTGAAAGAATCTTATGAATAATATTGTCCAAACCCAGAAATGGACTTTGTCACAATATAAGCACTAATGATGGAGTCTGCAGTTGATTTATTTGGGATTCATAAGATTTTACAAGCACTCTTTTGTTTTGTTTTGTTTTATTTCTAAGAGAGTCTATTGCATAGATAGTTTTGTAACCATTACCACAACAGAATACAAAACTCTTCCATTACCATAAAGAAACTCTGGTTATCACTTACAGTCATACTTTCCTCCTGCCTCACCTACATGCCCCAAGTCTAACTTCTGGAACCCTTCCATCTATTGTCTATAATTTTGTCACTTTGAGAATATTACAGCAGAGGGATTCTCCTGCATTGCGTTTTGAGATTGGCTTTGTTTGCTCAGTGTAATACCCCTGAGATCTGGCCAGGGCTTTGCCTGAGCCACTGCTGCCTCCTCTTCCTGATCTTCCTTCTGCACTTCTTCCTTTTCTTCTCCTCCTCTTCTCCATCTTCATATTTTAAGAAACTTCTTTTTCTTTTATTTTTCATATGCATTAAAGTGTACAACATGATGCTTTGATTTAAATATACATAGTGAAATGACTACTACATTCAGCAAATTTAGTCCAGCAAATTAACACCCATTATCTCCCATAGTTACTTCCTTGCATGGGTGGCAAAATTCTACATCCTTAGCAAGTTTCCAGTGTACAATACAGTACGATGATCTGTAGTCCTTAGGCTGTACTTTAGGTCTCTAGAATTCACTTGTCCTGCATCATTGGAACTCTGTTTCCCCGCCATTCCCTCTCAACATAATGCCATCTTATTCCCTGTTGCTATGTGTTCCAGGTTAGTTTTTGTTTTAAGATTTGATAATTGAAATCATGCAGTATTTTTCTCTGTCTGGCTTATTTCATTCAGTATACTGTCATTTACTTATTTAAAGGTTTTGGTACCAGGTATTGAACCCAGTTGAGCTTTACAACTGAGCGACATCCCCAGCACTTTTTAGCCTTTTTTGGAGACAAGGTCTCTCTAAGTCGCTGAGGTTGGCCTCAAACTTGCAATTTGCCTGCCTCAGTCACTGGGATTATAGATGTGTGCCACTGTGCCCAGCTAGCATAATGTCCTTTAGATTCATCCATGGTGTTGCAAAGGACAGGATCACCTTCTGTTTTTAGGTTTAGTAACACACACACACACACACACACCTGCAAACTCAGATTCTTTTTTTTTTTTAATATTTTTTTTTTAGTTGTCAGTGGATCTTTCATTTTATTTATTTATATGTGGTGCTGAGGATCAAACCCAGGGCCTCACACGTGCCAGGCAAATGCTCTACCTCTTATGCCACAACTCCAGCCCCATAGATTTTTTTATTCATCTGTTGATATTTAGGTTGTTCCTATATTTGGGATATTTTAAATAATGCTGCAAGGAACATGGGCACACAGATATCTTTACAACACAGTGTTTCCTTGGGCTATCTACCCAGAAGAGGGGTGGCTGGTTATATGGTAATTTTAATTTCTTTAGCAATCTCCATACTATTTTCAACAATGGCTCTACTCCTTTGCTACCTTCATAGCCTCTCTTTTGGTTTCATGGTTTTAAATATCAACTTTATGATTTCCAAATCAATCCAGTCTTGAATATTCATATGCTTTATAATTCCATGGATGTTTAACACATTTCTTAAAAGTAATACCACCAAAACTATTTTTCCTCCAAGCCAGAAAAAGATGGGAGAGAACTCTGATTGTTGTCGTTGTTGTTGTTTTATCATTTAATACCTACCATTTGCCAAATTGCTCAAGACAAATATTGAGGAGTACTCTTTTATTGTTTAATTTTATTTTTTGCATTAAATTTATTAGTAATTCTGTTGATTCCACTTAAAACCACATCTTGAGTTCAATGTGTTCATTGTCTCTGCAGAAGAATAGACAGCCAAGATTAAGAACCTGGGCTCCAGAGTCAAACTGTCTGGGTTGTTTTGCCTGAGCCGAGGTCTCCCTATGTAGCTCAGGCTGGCCTCAAACTTGTGGGTTAAAGCAGTTTGTCCACTATAACCTCCCAAAAAACTCCAACTATAGACATTCAGCTCACTGCCTGGGTTTCAACCCTGCCTCTGCATCTTGCTCAGTGTAAAACGTTGGTCTGGTTGCTTAAATTTTCTATATATCATTTCTCTCATTTTCAAAATGGGATCCTATTTTGGACTGGGGATACAGTTCAGTGGGGAGAGTGCTTGCCTAGCATGCTTAAAGCTCTGGGTTCCAGCCTCAGTACCAGAAAAACAAGCAAACAACAACAACAAAAACCTATCTACCTCCTGGGGTTGTTAGAATTAACTCAGTTAAAATATAAACACTTTTAACAGTACCTAGTACATCTTATACTCTCAAAACATCATTAGCTATTCTTAGTCATTTGTTCCCAAATGCTATAGAGTAGTTCAAATGTGAAAGGTACTATAGGAGATATGGGGACATAGCCATAAACAGAGACCCTGTCCTTGGGGAGCCTGCATTCTAATAAGAAGGGGAGGTGGCGATAGAAATGAATAACAGACATCAGATGATAATGCTGCGGTTGGGACTCTGGACATTAGGTTGCTATGGAGTTTCTTTAAGCAAAATTGCTATGAGGAGCACAGTTGAATGATGACATCCAGTAGTCACTCTTTGGACTTTTACTGTGTTTCCACTGAGGCCTCACTTCCTACAGTCTGATTCTTGTCAGTGACTGAGCAGAGGGGTTAGGCCCATGTCATTTGGGCTCATCATGAAACTCCTCCTTTGCGTGAGGGCTTCCCATCAGTCTGGCTGAGGCCTTTTCAGAGCTGAACTATAATCTGAGGCCCTCTCTGCCCACTGCCCTACCTGACCCTCTTCCTTTTACAGATGTCAGACCTGAATTGCTGTCTGAAGGCTCTGCTCACCTCTCCTCCTCCCTCTCCCTGTGATCCTTCTAAGACACTTCCCCTGGTAGATTTCTTATACATCTAAGTCCACCTTGGCATTTGCTTCTGGGAGGACCCAAACAGACTCAATATTAAAAAGAAAAATAAAACAGAACTGGGGGATAAAAGTGACTCAGAGATATACAGGGTGTCTTCTGAATGCCTCTCCCACAAAATAAGCAGAATCTGTGAATTTATTCATGAGCGAGATGTGCCAGTATCTGGAGGGGGTGTGTCTTAGGTAGAGGCACATGCAGAGACCCTGAATGGGAACATGCTTGGGGAGTGTGAGGACCACAAGGGAGTCAAGATATCTGGAACTAGGGGGTAAATGGGAGGAGACAAGGGCATATCAGCAATGGAGAGCCACATCATTTAGGGCTTTGTAGTTGCTGATAAACAATGGACTTTTCCCTATCACTGAGATGTGAAGCTGTCATAGTGTTTTGAGGAGAGGATTGACATGCTCTCATAAAAAAAAAAAAAAAAACAGGATTATTATTCCCTGCTCTTTGGAGAATTCAGCTGAAGTTTATGTGGTTGGTAAGCTTCTAAATAGTCTCCAAGTGTCCTGCCCCCTGGTGAATGTGTCTCCTAACTCCTTCCCTTGAGTGTGAGTGGAATTTGTGAATATAATGGGATATCACTTTTGTGGTCAGCTTACTAATCAGCTGATGGGACCTGAACAAGGGGTCCCTTAAAAGGAAAAGCAGCAGCAGGTGCACTCTGGCTGGCCTGGAAGATAGCCAAGGGCCATATTGTGAAATACTTATGGGGACCATGTGGTCAGGAGCTACAGGAAGACTTTAAGAGATAAGAGTAGTCCTTGACCAACAGCTAGCAAGAAATCAAGGCTGAAGTCATACAACAATAAGGAACAGATTTCTGTGAATACCTTCTGAGCTCGAAAAGAGGATTATGAGCATCAGATGACATGGCAGCCCTAGCTGACGCCTAGACTTCAGCCTGGTGAAATCCTGAAAAGACCCAGTTAACCTGTACCCAGATTCCTGTCCCACAGAAACTGAGATAAAACTTTCTTGTTTTGACAATAAATAATAACTCAATGAATGTAATAAATAATTAGATTGTTTGTAGCGATTTGTTAGGCAGCCATAGAAAGCCAATGCCGTAGGACATGATGGAGGGAAGCAGAGACATGTTAGGAGGCTTTGCAACAATCCAGATGGGTTAGGATCAGGGTGGTAATGGTATATATTGTGATGGCCACAGGATTTGCTGATGGATTAGATGTGAAGTGTGAGTGACAGTTGTCAAGGATGACTTCGTGACATTTGGCTTAAACAACTGAAAGTTTGGAATGGTCAATGATAGAGAATGGGAAGACTATGGGAGGAGGAGGCTTGGTATTTTTTTGGCAGGTGGGATCAGTAGGAATCATAAATTCTGTTAAATTAGGAATACCAATTAGAAATGACAGTAGAGATGCCCAGAAGGCACATTTGGGTGTCAGGAATGAGTCAGGAATCATGGACATATAAATTGAGGACATATAACCAGGACATATAAATTGAGGGATCACCAGCAAATGTGTGATTTTTAAAAACTTGAAACCAGATGAGATCACTGCAAATATTGCTAATATTTCTAGACTCACCAAGCTCCCTTCATCTTCCACCTGGAATTTATTAACTTTTCAAAAGGTCTCTCTGCGGGCTGGGGATGTGGCTCAAGTGGTAGCGCGCTCTCCTGGCATGCGTGAGACCTGGGTTCGGTCCTCAGCACCACATATAAACAAAGATGTTGTGCCCGCCAAAAAAAAAAAACTAAAAAATAAATGTTAAAAAAATTTCTCTCTCTCTCTCTCTGTCTCTCACTCTCTCTTTAAAAAACAAAAACAAAACAAAACAAAAGGTCTCTCTGCTTCCATTGTCCTTTCTCTATCCACTGTCCACATGGCTGCTGAAGTGGTTTTAAAAGATGCACATGAAAATCAGATCAGGTGAGTTCTCCATTTACTATCCTCCAAAGGATAACCTAACCAATCACACTGACTTAATTAGCTTTTTTTTTTTTTTTTTCCGGTACCAGGGATTGAGCTCAGGGGCACTCAACCATTGAGCCATGTCCCTTTTTTTGTATTTTATTTAGAGACAGGGTCTTGCTGAATTGCTTAGTGCCTCGCGGTTGCTGAGGCTGGCTTCGAACTCCAGATCCTCCTGTCTTAGCCTCCCAAGCCACTGGGATTACAGGCATGCGCCACTGTACCCAGCTTAATTAGCTTTTTGTTGTTACAAACTACCTCAAAATTTAGCAATTTAAATACATGTTTATTTTCATTCTTGATTCTGTGCATGTGTTGAATACTTACTTTGGTCTCTGGTGCTCATCTGGGGCTGAATACTCTGGGACAGGACCTCGTTATTCACATGTCTCATGTTTGGCCATTTGGTCAAGGGGTGGAGGGCTTGACTTTGATGCTTCCTTTCTTCCTCCTGTGTTCTCTAACCCTGGAGCAAGACATCCCAGCATTCTGCCAATGGTAAATTCAGGGTTCCAAAGAAGAGCCAGAAAGAACAAACCCTAATACAAAAGAACTCTCAGCTTTTGTTTACGTCATATCCTCTAATGTTTCACTGGATAAAACAAGTCACAGGGACTTCCCAGATTCAAAGGGGTACACAAATAGACCACACCTCTTGGTGACAGTCAATGCAAAGGCACAATGCAAAGGGAATAGGAAGAATTATAATAATTCTAGAAGCTGATTCTGAGTCCATATTCAGGCCCTCAAATTTCTGTATGATCTGACCACTACCCACTTCAACGTTGTCTCATGCTTCTCTCTAAATAAATAAAAACTTTATTTTTAACAGCAGCATCAGGTTCATAGAAAAATGGAGTAAAATGTATAGATATCCATAGACAGCAGGCTTCATTCCTCAGGGCTCCAAATGAGGCAGCACATCATGGCAGAGTGTGGCAGAGGGAGACAGGTTAATGGTGATCAGGAAGCAGAGAGAGAGACTCTAGTCTTCACATATAAAATGTATACTCCATAGCCACGTCCCCAATGAACCACTTCCTCTAGCCACATCCCACCTTCCTCTGGTTACCACCCAGTTAATCCCATCATGGATCAATGCACTGATAGGTTAAGACCATAACCCAACCTTCTTGCATTGTCTCACACGTGAGCTTTTGGGGGATACCTCACATCCAAACCATAACATGAATATACTTTGGAATGATTATCACAACCAAGTTAGTTAACACATTCATCCACCCACCTAGTTGTGTGTGCACACACGAAACAATGTCTATTCTCTTAGCAAATTTCAAGTACACAATACAGTATGAATAACTATAGTCACTAGGCTGTAACTTAGCTCCCCAGAACTTAATCTGGACTATTCCTCCTCCCTGATCTTGGCATGGCAGGCTCCTCTTCTTCACTGAGGCCTTAGATTACATGTTTTCTTCCTTGACCTTTTGATTACTCTCTAGTTTATTCTCTGGTAGACCGCTCATCCTATCCCTTCTTACTATCTGAGTTTCCTAGTTTGTTTTCTTGTTCATGTGCAGGTCTCCCTTCAAAAGAATGCAAGTTGTATGAGAATAAAGTCTTTATTCACCCCAAGAAAAGTACTTTGAAGAGAGCAGATATTTAAATAACAATCAAACATGAGTAAGATTCTTAAATGCCTGGTGAAAAGTGTTTTCCTATTTGGAAACTGAGAGACAGCTGACTACAATAGAATGACCCCACTTCAGCTAGAGTTGATATTAAATCTGAACAGCTAAAGTTGATAAAACAATAGAAAAAAAATTTTTAATTGAAAAAATTGGTCTTTTAGGCACTCAGCTAAAATCAGCTGTCTTTTTAAGGAATTTGCAATGTCAAATTTCTTTTTAAATAGTTGCCTTCTTAGGTACATAACTCAGATGTAAGAAATGTTGCCCAGATCCTTGAATAGTATCCTACCAGCTGCTCCTCTTGAACTTTTCTATTTTGATAAGAATAAGTGGTCAAGGTCTGGGGATTTAGTTCAGTGGTACAGCATTTATCTTATATGGTCGAGGCCCTTCATTTGCTTTCCAGAACAATACATGCAAATAATAATAATTAGCTAAATAGTCTACAAATAAAAAGGAACGTCCTTAATGTTTATTCCCTGTCCTTTCTAACACGGTTGTGTACTTATTAATAAATTTTATTTCTTGGCTGACAAGCTGTTATGGATTAAATGTTCGTCAAATTCCCTCAAAACACCTATATTGAAGCCCTAATCCTAATATGATGGTACCAGGAGTTGAGGCCTCTGGGAGGTAATTAGGTTTAGATAAGGTAATGAGGATGGAGCCCTCATGTTGGGATTAGTGTGCTCAACAGAAGAGGAAGAGATCCCAGACTTCCTTCTTTTCTATGTGAAGACAGCAGGAAGTTTACTCTGCAACCCAGTAGGAGTGCCCTCACCAGAACCCAACCAAGATGGCATCCTGATCTTGGACTTCTTGAACTGAGAAATAAATTTCTTGTTTAAGTCACTCTCATCTGTGGTAATTTGTCCTCTTTCTCTCCTTTTTCCTAGTCTCTTTCTCTTTCTCATTGAGTCCACATTTTCTGTATCACCCAGTTTTAGTGGTTCGATTTTCCAGGGAATATTTGTACTTGTTTCATTTGTATGTTCTGATTAGTCCTTGCATCGGATTCATTTGTCTGCTCCAGCACCATTCACTTTTCTTAAATGAAACAATGCTTGTCTGCTCTATTCTATTCCGGCATTCATCAACTTCCTTTTTTAAACCCCAGGGAAATTCCATTCTCTTGGCAATAGGCAGAGACCTTCCTGGGCACTATGTTGGCTACATTAAATCTGGTTCCTTCAAGTCACTGTGCAAATATAGATGGGTTCAAAGAGAATGGGGGCAGGGCAAGGTGGTAGAAGAATAATATTCCTGGTATTCTACTCAGTATTCTAGAATACTGAACTTGGTCCTTAACCAAATTTACTGTGTAGAGGCAATGCTGTGTTTAATTGTGAATTCTGTTTTCTTTCTAAGCATAAGAGGCCCTCATTTTTTGAGCCTCCTTTGCATTGAAGTGGGGTTATATGTTGATTTCTGCCTAATGATATGTCTTGAGGAATAATACACTCCACCTTTAGATCTGGCACTAAGGTGGGGGCAGTAAGGTGGGGAGGAACTTGACAACCGAAGAGTGAAATTGCCTGAGGATTATCCATCTAGAGAAGAGGATGAGACTTGGTAACTGGCAGAGGACAACTTGACAGACTTTCCTTCCCATGGGATGGAAATAGAACTTAGGAAACATTCATCAGATGCACAGTCGCTCCTGGTGATGTCTGCATACAAGTTCATTGAGGATTCACAGTAAGTAGAGGATGATCCTCATGAAAGACTAACAGAACCAAATAAAATAAGATATGAGAGAACAAGAGAAAAGCCAATAGCTATTCATACAACTACTCAGTTACTTGCAAAAGAAAAGAGGAAAAATGCAGGGAGCAGGAACAAGGATTATCAAAAATGGCTATTTTTCAGCAACAGCCCCCACTGGGATCCCTAGAAGAGAGCCTCCCCTCTGTGGTAGGAGCTGGGGGGTGGCAGAGACTGCTTGGTTGTTTGTGCTGGGGAAAGGGTGCTTGGATTAGTAAATATTCCTTGCACAGTCTTTAAAGCCCTTGTTAGCAAGTCCACCTCACGTTCCTTCATTCCCAGGTAGTGGGGTTTGTGATGGGATCCTCCTTTGTTCTTGTTGGTGTCCCCCCTGCAGTCAGAGTTCTATTTCTAATGTTTTCTTCTTGTAGCAACCCTTGTGGTCCACTGTGGGCCACAAACCCTTGGTCCAGGTGATTTCAATGCAAGGGTAGACAGTCTCCTGTGTGTTGTTTGTAACTTACTTCAAACATTTGCCTCAGCCTCTCTTTGCTTTGCTGCCCTGGGGCTTAGTCTAAAGTCCTTGCTTGGCAGCAACCCAGAAATAAAAAAAGTTTTAATACTCCTGGAGGCAGCCCTTCGTGGTTGTGAAAGGGGGACATGAATAAATACTCTAACCTGCTCTGAACTGGTTCTGTGGTTCCTCAGAAAACTCCCCAAAGAACTGCGATCCAGTTGTGCACTGCAGAGACCGCCTCATGAACTCCCTTTTTTTTTTAATCCCACATTTCCCATTGAATTAGTCAGCTTTCCACTACTATAATGAAATGTGTGAGGTGATTAACTTATAAAGAGAAAAGGTTTATTTTGGCTCTTGGCCCTGGAGATTCCAGTCCAGTGACCCCATTGCTTTGGGCCTCTGATGAGGGTACTATACCAATTGGCGGTGGTAGTGAGTGATAGAACAATCTGCTTACATCATGATGCAGGAAACTGAAAAGAAGAATAAGAAAAAAGAATGGAGAGAGGGAGAGAATGAGAAACCAGGGTCACACTATCCTGATCAAGGCATGCCTCCAGTGACTTAAGGACCTCCCACTAGGCCCACCTCCTAAACATTCTTTCACTTTCCAATGGCACCACACCAGGGCCCAGGACCTTAATACATGGCTCTTTGAGGGATGCTCATCCAAATCATAACCCCCACCTTCTCTTATCTGTTGTCTTGGTTCATTTCTCATGTACGACTTTATCTCTTCCTCTACCAAAAGTCCAATTACACTTTCCAAATTCTGTTACCTTTTTAATGTTTGCTGCAGTTTCTTCTCTTATTCTTTTTGTCCCCGGGGTTTAGAGTTTTAAATTCCCATTGTCATTTCTGTGAGTGTGGAGTGAGGGAGTAGACGTAACAAATGTCTTCAAGTTGCTCTTCTTCCTCTATAGACTCTACTCAATCCTGAACCTCAACGTTGTTTTCTTGGGTAAAACTTCCTGGATCTTCCCATCAAAATGAGTCTCATTTTTCTTTCTTGTAACATTCAACATTAGTCTTTATGACACTTAACACAATTTGTGATTATGTCCTTATTTGTTGATCTTCTATTCTCCCTCTAGAATCTCAACTCTATGAGTCAGAGTGCATAATTTTTTTTTTTGGTAAACTGCTACATGTTTTTGATCAATGAATGAAGGACTTTCTTTGTCCAATGTGGTCTAACCAGACCCCATCTGTCTGTCCCTCTGCCTAAAGTGTAGAAGGTCATTCAGGTCACCCATATACAGACTCTTCCTGCACCTCTTCTTGGAAAGATTCATCTTTGAGACAATTCAGAATTAAGACGTTTAGAGCTAACTGTCAGCTGGAGGAGAGCAAAGTCGTGCCAGCATGGACATGAGTGGAGAGCTGATTTGGGGAGTGGAATCAGCAGAAAATAAAACAGAAAGGCACAGTGCTAGATTTGCTTTGCTTTACACCCTGCTCAGCCTCACTGCCGAACTTCCAGTAGCCTCTGTGTTGAATGACCCTGTAAGGCAGAATTGCCCACAATGCTCCTGGATTCTGAGGTCCTGATGCTTCTTTGCCTATGCAGAAGAACTCCCCAGCATGCTGAAGCACCCCATACCTGCCTAGAGACAGGTTTCATATACCATCTCCAAAGATAGTACACAGACACTCCAAGAAGCACCTTCAAAAGACCTTTGGCCACATTGCAAAATAGAGCATGAAAATAGTACTTCAAAAGTCCCCTGTAGGAGAGGCTTCTTGTTTGAGAGGCAAAAATAAGTGATTGCTTCCCCTAACAAATCTGAGATATTTTACAAATAGACCAAAGATTGTTTGATTTAAAGAGAAACCAAACACTCTTATTAAAGCACAACAAAAGGATTGAGAAGACGGGCACCCTATCTTGAAAGTCCTTCATGTGACATCCATCTTCACACTGCCCCTGATTTTAAAACTAGCACATGTATGACATATAATACAACATTTATAAATTAAGGAAGCCCACCTCTTTTAAGTAATATTCTTTAAATCTCCATTTCTGACAGTCCTACTATTTGCACAGTAACTGTAATAGGCGTATATTTTGGAAAATAGTGAATAAAAACTGACAAGCTATCTGGGGAATCTGAATGTATAATTGATAGGGGCATAAATTAATATGATTAGGCCTTTATTGGGTGCAGTGGCTGCCAAACTTACAAAAGGGGTCTGGAATGAATCACGGCTGTGGTCTCTGCGCTGATAGACATCAATATGTAATGTGGGTTATCTCAAGCTTTCTCATGTGGTCTGCTTATGACAGCGCTGAGCCTAATTGAAATTTTTATCTTTTTGTTGCATACAGACAGTTTTGGCTGGTCACTTCCTTTGGAAAGAGGAGCAAACCAGGTGATAAAAAGGAATCAAGGTCTTCAGTGAAGGTCTTAATAAAATTGTTTTATAAAGGTTTTAGAAATTAGTGCTTTGTAAAGTCACTTTAGAGAACCTGACTTCTGGAAATTCCTCTGCGCTGTGATTTTTTTTTTTTTTTTTTAATATTAAGCATGCATGTCCAAATCAAAGTAAGAACAACAGAAGATTTGGTGACTTTTGGTGGAAATGGTTGCTTCTTCATGAAATCATGGCTAATAGCCTGTTTTAACACCATGTAAAATCATTTCTTTTTTAAAAAGAGTGTATTTTGAATTTTATTTCAATTATTAATTTAAAATTGCATACATGTTTTATAACATTTATAGTATTTATCCTTACATCCCCATATGTACAAAATATGTAATCACCTGACTCACAATTTATTCTCCCTTGTGTCAGAGCACATATGTTTATATTTGTGTTCATACATATTTTCACACATAAATTCTTTGAATATTTACATTTCCCAATATACATATTCATTCTTTAATCCATACTGGACCCCTAAGTAAAATATAAAAATAACCCTTAGCTTACCTTTGGATCTAAACCAAATTTCTCTTAAATCCATGTACAACAATATAAAGTTTAAAGTTTACTTTAGCTTCTATTTTCAATTATCTATTTGAATTTTCATATACATTATTATAATATATCATTTATAGGATATGTTCATGCATCCCTATATTTACAAAATATATAATCTCATGATTCAAACTTCCCTGTTCCCTTTTCAGAATATGTAGTTTATACATATTTTCACTTGTGTGTTCTTATGAATATTCATCTTTCCCCATATACGTTTTTAAATTGTTTTTAAATTTTAATTTGTTTTTGACAGCAGAATGCATTACAATTCATATTACACATATAGAGCACAATTCTTCATATCTCTGGTTGTATACCAAGTAGAGTCATATCCTTTGTGTCTTCATACATCAGGTAATGATGACCATTGCATTCCACCATCTTACCTCCCCTTCCTACTCCTATGCCCCCTGCCTTCCCCTCCCTCCCCTTTTCCCCTTTGCTCTATCTAGAGTTCATTAATCCTCCCCTCCCCTGCAGCATATTATGAATCAGCATCCTTAAATCAGAGAAAGCATAGGCCATTTGGTTTTGGGGGGTTGACTAATTTCACTTAGCATTATATTCTCCAGCTCTATCCACTTACCTGCAAATGCCATGATTTTATTCTCTTTTAATGCTGAATAATAATCCATTGTGTTTATATACAACACATTTTCTTCATCCATTCAGCTACTGAAGGGCATTAAAGTTGATTCCACAGTTTAGCTATTGTGAATTGTGCTGCTATAAACATTGATGTGGCTGCGTCACTGTAGTATGCTGATTTTAAGTCCTTTGGGTATAAACCAAGGAGTGTAAGAGCTGGCTCAAATGGTGGTTCCATTCCAAGTTTTCCAAGGAATTTCCATACTGCTTTCCATTTTGGCTGCACCAATTTTCAGTCCCACCAGCAATATATGAGTGTGCCTTTTCTTCCACATCCTTGACGACACTTATTGTTGTTTGTATTCTTAATAACAGCCATTCTGACTGGAGTGAGTTGAAATCTTAGTAGTTTTGATTTGTATTTTTCTAATTGCTAGAGATGTTGAACATTTTTTCATATATTTGTTGATATATTATATATCATCTTCTGAGAAGTGTCTGCTCAATTCCTCAGCCCTTTTATTGATTGGGCTATTTGTATTTTTGGTGTTAAGATTTTTGAGTTCTTTATATATTCTAGAGATTACTGTTCTATCTGATGTAGGTGTGGTAAGAATTTGTTCCCAATTAGCAGGCTCTCTCTTCACCTCATTGTTTCTTTTGCTGAGAAAAAGCTTTTTAGTTTGAATCCATCCCATTTATTGATTCTTGATTTTAATTCTTGTGCTTTAGGAGTCTTTAAGGAAGTTCAGGCCTAATCCAACATGATGGAGATTTGGGCCTACTTTTTCTTCTAATAGACTCAGTGTCTCTGGTATAATTCCTGGGTCCTTGATCCACTTTGAGTTGAGTTTTGTTCATAGTGAGAGATAGGAGTTTAATTTTATTTTGTTGCATATGGATTTCCAATTTTTCCAACATCATTTGATGAAGAGGCTATCTTTTCTCCAGTGTACATTTTTGGCACCTTTGTCAAATATAAGATAACTGTAATTATGTGGTATAATCTCTGTATCCTCTATTCTGTACCATTGGTCTACAAGTCTATTTTGGTGCCAATACCATGCTGATTTTGTTACTATTGCTCTGTAGGATAGTTTAAGGTCTGGTATAGTGATGCCACTTGCTTCACTCTTTTTGCTAAGGATTGTTTTGGCTATTCTGGGTCTCTTATTTTTCTAGATGAATTTCATGACTGCTTTTTATATTTCTATGAGGAATGTCATTGGAATTTTGATTTGAATTGCATTAAATCCATATAGTGCTTTTGGTAGTACAGTCATTTTGACAATATTAATTCTGCCTATCCAAGAGCAAGGTAGATCTTTCCATTTTCTAAGGTCTTCTTTAATTTCTTTCTTTAGCATCTTGTAGTTTTCATTGTAGAGGGTTTTCAACTGTTTCATTAAGTTCAATCCCAAGTATTTTATTTTTTTGAGGCTATTTTAAATGGGGTAGTTTTCCTAGATTCTCTTTCAGAGGATTTGTCACTGATATGCAGAAATGCCTTTGATTTATGGGTATTGATTTTGTATCCTGCTACTTTGCTGAATTCATTTATTAGTTCTAGAAGTTTTCTTGTGGAATTTTTGGGATCCTCTAGGTATAGAATCATATTGTTGGCAAATAGTGCTAATTTGAGTTCTTCTTTACCTATCCGTATCCCTTTAATTTCTGTCATTTGTCTAATTGCTCTGGCCAGTGTTTCAAGAACTATGTTAAATAGAAGTGGTGAAAGAGGGCATGCCTGTCTTGTTCCAGTTTTTAGAGGGAATGCCTTCAATTTTTCTCCATTTAGAATTATGTTGGCCTGGGGCTTAGCATAGGTAGCTTTTATGATATTGAGATATGTTCCTGCTATCCCTAGTTTTTCTACTGTTTTGAACATGAAATGGTACTGTATTATGTGGAATACTTTTTTCTGCATCTATTGAGATGATCATATGGTTCTTATCTTTAAATCTATTGATGTGATGAATTATATTTATTGATATCTGTATGTTGAAACAAACTTGCATCCCTGGAATAAACCCCACTTGATCATGGTGTACTATCTTTTTGATATGTTTTTGTATTTGATTTGCCAGAATTTTATTGAGAATTTTTGCCTCAATGTCCATTAGAGATATTGATCTGAAGATTTCTTTTTTTTTTTTTTTTTTGATGTGTCTTTGGAATCAGGGTGATATTGGCCTCATAGAATGAGTTTGAAAGTGCTCCCTCTTTTTCTATTTCCTGAAATAAATTGAAGAGTATGGGCATTAGTTTTTCTTTAAAGGTCTTGTAGAACTTGAATGTGTATCCATTTGGTCCTGGGCTATTCTTGGTTGGTAGGCTTCAGATTTCATTGCTTGAAATTGATCTTTTTAAATTGTGTATATCATCCTGATTCAATTTGGGCAAATCATAATGACTGTAGAAATTTGTCAATGCCTTTGATATTTTCTATTTTATTGAAGTACAAGTTTTCAAAATAATTTCTAATTATCTTCTGTATTTCTGTGGTGTCTGTTGTGATATTTCCTTTTTCATCACTTATGTTAGTAATTCGAGTTTTCTCTCTCCTTCTCTTCGTTAGCATGGCTAAGAGTCTGTCAATTTTGTTTATTTTTTCAAAGAACCAACTCTATGTTTTGCCAATTTTTTTCAATTGTTTCTTTTGTTTCAATTTCATTGATTTCAGCTCTGATTTTAATTATTTCCTGTCTTCTACTGCTTTTGGTGTAGATTTAGTCTTCTTTTTCTAAGGCTTTGAGATGTGATGTAATATTAAGTCATTTATTTGTTGATGTTTTCTTCTCTTAAGGAATGAATTTTATGCAATGAACTTTTTGAACTGCCTTCATAGTGTCCCAGAGATTTCAGTATGTTGTATCTGTGTTCTCATTCACCTCAAAAAATGTTTTAATCTCCTCCTTGATATCTTCTGCAACCATTGTTCATTCAGTAGCTTATTATTTAGTCTCCAGGTGTTAGAGTAGCTTTTATTTCTTATTTTATCATTGATTTCTAATTTCATTTCATTATTATCTGATAGAATGCAGGGTAGTATCTCTACTTTTTTATATTTGCTAAGAGTTGCTTTGTGGCATAAATATATGCTCTATTTTAGAGAAGGATCCATGTACTGCAAAGAAGAAAGTGTATTTGCTCGTTGAAGGATGAAATATTCTATATATGTCAGTTAAGTCTAAATTATTGATTGTATTTTTGAGTTCTATAGTTTCTTTGTTCAGCTTTTGTTTGGAAGATCTATCCAATAGTGAAAGAGGTGTGTTAAAGTCACCCAAAAATATTGTGTTGTCGTCTATTTGACTCTTGAGAAAAGTTTGATGAACATAGATGCTCCACTGTTTGGGGCATATATATTTATAATTGTCAAGTCTTGTTGGTGTATGGTTCCCTTGAGCAGTATATAGTGTCCTTCTTTATCCCTTTTGATTAACTTTAGCTTGAAGTCTATTTGATATGAGGATGGAAACCCCTACCTGCTTCCACAGTCCATGTGAGAGGTAAATTTTTGCTAAACCTTCACTTTCAGTCTGTGGATATCTTTTCCTATGAGATGAGTCTCTTGGAGGCAGCATATTGTTGAATCTTTTTTTTTTTAATCCAATCTGCTAGTAAGTGTCTTTTGATTGGTGAGTTTAGGCGATTAACATTCAGGGTTATTATTGAGACATGATTTGTATTCCCGGCCATTTTTGTAATTTAACATGACTTGGTTTCTCCTTGGATTAGCTTTTCCTTTAGTGTAATATCTCCCTCTGCTGATTTTCATCTCCTCTTTGTAGAATATTTTGCTGAGGATGTTCTGTAGTGCAGGCTTTTAGTTGTAAATTCTTTTAACTTTTGTTTATCATAGAAGGTTTTTATTTCGTCATTAAATCTAAAACTTAATTTTTCTGGATATAAGATTCTTGGTTGGCATCCATTTTCTTTCAGAGCTTGTTATATGTTGTTCCATGGTCTCCTGGCTTTGAGGGTCTGGGTTGAAAAATCTGCTAAGATACAAACTGGTCTCCCCCTATATGTGATCTGATTCCTCTCTCTTGTGGCTTTTAAGATTCTATCCTTCTTCTGTGCCTTGGTGTATATCTGTTTTAATTTTGTGCCCCTGGTGTCC
The DNA here is from genome assembly GCF_001458135.2 of Marmota marmota marmota. Lineage (NCBI taxonomy): Eukaryota > Metazoa > Chordata > Mammalia > Rodentia > Sciuridae > Marmota > Marmota marmota. Next base: position 30,380,585 of record NW_026000016.1, on the reverse strand, counting down.
TGTAAGCATCTTGTATTTGGTTTTTTTTTTTTTTTTTTTTTAATTTTTTATTGTTGGCTGTTCAAAACATTACATAATTCTTGATATATCATATTTCACACTTTGATTCAAGTGGGTTATGAGCTCCCATTTTTACCCCAAATACAGATTGCAGAATCACATCAGTTACACATCCATTGATTTACATATTGCCATACTTGTATTTGGTTTTTCAAACCCTTCATGCTTGGGAAATTTTCTGATATCATTTCATTGAAGAGATTGTGCATTCCTTTGGTTTGAAACTCTGTGCCTTCCTCTATCCCAATAACTCTTAGATTTGGTCTTTTGATGCTATCCCATAATTCTTGGATGTTCTGTTCATGGTTTCTTACTATCTTCACTATGTGTGGTCAACTTTATTTTCCAGATTGTCTACTTTGTCTTCATTATCTGACGTGCTTTCTTCCAAGTGATCTAGTCTGTTGGTTATGCTTTCTATAGAGTTGTTTTGTTTTTTTTTTAACTTATTGAGACATGATTTGTATTCCCATCCATTTTTGTAATTTAACTTGTCTTGGTTTCCCCTTTGATTACTTTTACCTTTATTGTAATATCTCCTTTATTTCAAGGATTTCTGACTGATTTTCTTTTCTTTTTTTTTCCAGAGTCTCTATCTCTTTCTTGAAGTAATCTTTTGCTACCTGTATTTGCTCTCTTATCTCTTTGTTGGAGTGATCCATTTTTGCCTGTATTTGCTCATTTAGGTCATTCTTTAATTCACAGATCATTTTAATTATGAACCTTCTGAACTCCTTCTCTGATATTTTGTCACCTTCACTGCCCATAGGTTCTGTTATTGTAGTATCCTGGTTTGTTTGGGGCACTTTCCTTCCTTGTTTTTTCATGTTGTCTATGTGCCTTCCTTTCTTGCAGTGTGGATCTGAGATATTACAGTTTCTTCCCTATATTCTTGTAATCCCCATGCACATTGTCTGTACCTCACCTTGATGTTGGGCTTCCAAACCCTGCTGGTGTCCCTCAATGTATGCTACTGCATCTAAAGGTGGTGGTGACAATAGCCGAGATAACTCAAGATACTAGTGGAGGTGCCCCAAGATGGATGCAACATCTTACAGAGATGGGGCTGAAAGGGTGGGCCTTACACTGTCTTTTGGATGCCTGTTCTGAGATGCAGCTGCTTCTAGGTCCTGTCTGTTGCCAAAAGGTAGGGACTTCTGGGTGGGGAAGGCTATGGCGATGTCTGCAGTGTCCCAAGATGGAAGTGGGTTAGGCTTGGGATCCCAGGTGTGGGGGGGTGGCAAACTCATACCTACCTTGGGCCCGGGTCCCACAGTCTATATCAGTGTGGGCAGATCTGGGCTGAGTCTGAGCTCCAGCAGGTCTCTATTGGTGGCTGGAAGGACGTGAGCCTACTATGAGCCTGGGTCCTGAGCAAATCTATTTAGGAGGATCTGGGCTGGGCCTTGAGCTCCTGAGGTGATCTGCTGGCAGGAAGAGGCAGTCCTGTGCTAAAGCCTGAGCTCTGAGGGGTGTCTGCCATTGTCTAGATGGACCCAAGCCTATTGTGAGACTGGTTCCGTGCAGATTGGTGTGGGTGGATCTCTAAAATCATTCTTAATAACTTAATAACATGCACCTTTGCAAAATAATATCTGAATTTCCACATATAACAAAATTAATCTTCTCTTGAATTCTAAAAAACAAACACATGTGTTTCAATTAAACAGTTATCATACTTGCTTAGCAATATTCTTGTTTACATATGGTTTTGCACTATATGATGTAGTTTGCAATTCTGTAATTGAAAATAGGAGGCCAAAGTTGTGATATTTATCCAACAACATGTTAAGTTTTAGAGATCAAAGCACTTACATCTGTAATTTTCCAGAACTTCATCATTTTATAGCATATAAAATATTAGTCACATTTTACATCTGCCCTTGGCAGTAATAAGTTTAAGATGTGAAACGAGCTCAATATGATTTTGGGGAACATTTGTGTACTGCAACCAGAAAGGTCAGTATGTTTTATGTACTTTGTGATAAAAGTGAGTGTCGATATCTGGGGACAGGACAATGAAAACTAATGGGGCATTGGAACTTTCTTGGTGACCTCATGAAGCAATTTATGATCCTTTTATCACCCCTCATATGATGTTGTCATAAAAATGATCTTTTAATTAAATGTAACAGGAAAACTCTGCGCCCTCATTGGCGTGTTTCTGGTCCTGGTGAGTTAACATTTTTAATGGCGTATCTTCAGCATGCAGCAACATTTTTTAGTGTTCTAAAACAGTTCCAAAGCTAGTCTCTGTAGCTCTATCTACCCAAGAGACTGAAGGGCCAAGAGAAAGCAATGGAAGATTCCCCACTGCAAAGTGATAGTGAACTATCATAGATAATTGGGGTTTGAAGAAAAGTAGTCCATCATTTACTAAGCTCCTACTGTGTGCTAGGGCATTCTGTGAAGAATTTCATTATAACTTTTCTTTATATAACCATTAGCATATATTAATTATACAAAATAATGGGCTTCATTGTTCTAATTTCACATGTGTATATCATATACTTTGAACATGTCCACCTTTTCAATTGACCTTTCTTACTCCACTGGCTGTCCTCTCCCTCTTCTCTAATATTAGTTTCCTTTCTACTTTCATGTTGTTTTCTCCCCTAGATTCCACATATGAGAGAAAACATGATATTTGTCTTTCTCTGATTTATTTCACATAACATGATGATCTCCAGGTTCAGCCATCATTCTTCTTTATGACTGAGTAATAATCCATATATATGGATTATTACTCAGTCATATATATATATATATATATATATATATATATATATATATGCCGTGTGTGTGTGTGTGTATGTGTGTGTGTGTGTATCACATTTTCTTTACCCATTCACCCATTATTGGGCATCTGATTTCATAACTTGTTTCTTATGAATATTGCCATGATACAGTTGGGTATGTGGGTATCTCTTTAGAATGCTGATTTCATTTCCTTTGGGTATTTATCCAGTACTGGTAGTTCTAATTTTAGTTTTTTGAGGCTATTTCTGTAGTGGCTGTGCTAATTTACTTTCTCATCAACCATATATAAACATTCCTTTTCTCTCTACATCCTCACTAGTTTTTTTTATTATTTTTTGTTTTCTTGATAATAGTCCTTCTAACTAGGGTGACATGGAATCTCAATATAGTTTTGATTTGCATTTCCCTTCATCAGAATTTTTATTTAGTTTAAACCTCATTCTCTGGATCACAAATGGCTCTACCCCTATATAATTGTATGATCTTGGCTACATCACCCTTCAGTTTTCTCTACTATAAATGGGTTGGGAGAGAATATAATTGGACCTGGTGGTCTTGAAGCCAGATTTACAGATAGGTAGTTAGTGTAGTTAGGTAAATCCCATCTAATATTGAGTAAAATCAAGAATGAAGGCCATATTGAGAAAGGAGTCCAGGAAAAGGGGAATTGCAAATGTCCCCAAGGCCCAGAGCCCATCCCAAGGAAATGTTAACGAAGCAGCTTCCAGCAAACAAGGAGATGCTAATCCCAAAGCCCTTCTGGCCCAAAATACTCCTTTGGCCCACTTGTCCCCCACCCTTTGGGCCTTCCCACCTACATTCCATCACTGCAAGATAACAGGACCAAGGACATGAAATTGAGAAAGCTGAAGGGAGACCTTAGCTATAAAAGAGGGAAGATTTTGCTCTTCCATGGATTCCACCTCTTGGGTTCCCTTGTTCCTCCGGGGAGAAGTCTTTTCTGCTGTCCTTTAATAAAGCTTCAACTTTCAACTCTAAATGTGCCTCGTGCCTCAACGTGCTTCTCTGGCATTGGGGAAGCAAGGACTCGGCACCAGTAAACAGTCTCTGATTTCATTTAAGAATTCTATAACAATAAAAGAAAGATAGAAAAGTAAAAGAGGATCAGGAAAAAGGGATCTTATTGAAAGTACCACAAACCATCCCTTGTTCTGTTTTTTGTAGACCCAGATGATCAAGATATGTTTCCAGTCATTAAAGAACTTGCAGCCTGGTGGGAATATATCATGCTAATATAAAAGATAATTGTACTGTAAAAAAAGCAAGCATGGTGGGTTATGAAAACAGTAGTGAAGAATCAAATAAAATTAAATGTTTAGGAAAGTCTTCAGGTGAAAAGAATGACTAGCTGAGCCTGGAGCAGTGAGGAATGTGATGTGGGAAAGAAAGGCAGGATTAATGCCCCAGGCAGAGAGAAATCACAGAGGAATAAAATGGCCTGGTTTAAGCAAGCCATTGCAAATGGTCTGCTATCATTAGGGTGTGACATACTTGGTGTGTTATGCTGGGGAAGTTCTTGAAAATTCTTGCAAAGTAGGCAAAGGAACATGAATTTTTATCCAGTGGGAAATAGGAAGCCACAGATGATCTGACTGAGTTTTAGAAAAATGACCCAGCCTTTAATAAGAGGAGAAAAATTTTGGACAAAAATGTCAGCACAGAGATGAGTGAAAAAAGTTACTGCAGCATTTGTGGAAAGATGATCCCTGAGCGAGAGAAATGGAGTGGATGTTGAGAGGAACAGGGCAATTGGAGAAATGTTTAGAAGACGTAATCTGCTGGGTTTGGCCTGGATTATTCTTAGGAAGAGGGACTGTCTAGGTCAAAGTGCCTGGCCAACTCCCTCCAGTCAGTTAAGCTAGTAGAAAAACACAGATTCTTTTCTTTGTTACAGTGATCAAAAGAAAACAAAAGATTGGTTTACTATCACTTATCTCCCCCGGAAGCCATGTAGAAGCCATTTTAACTTTCACTTTGGAGCTAGAGAATCGGAAGCCCTGAGATATGTCAGACACCCCTCCTGCATGATGGGTGAGGAGGAGGAAGGCAGCTCTGTCAGCCCCTGTTCCACAGAATCACTCCTTGCCAAGTCTGCCTCTTCTGTGACAGAGATATTCAAAGCAATTTTTAAATTAATTAATTAATTAATTTTAATTGGGTACTTTTGACAGCAGAATGTTATTTTGTTTTTATTTACCCCTCTCTTCTAACCTCCCTTCCTGTTACTTATTACCACATTTTGCCTAGCGCAACTGTTTGCTTTAGCTATTCTTGTTGCTTTCCACTAAGTATTTCAGTCAGGTGGAGTGTGGTTTGCGAGAAAAAATAAAAGTAGAAGTGCACCTTGGGAGATAGAGAAATACAACAGCCACCACTTGAGAACGCCTGATTCTTAAGACAAAACCTGACATTTATTTTTAATTTAAAATTTAGTTTCATTAGTATATAACTGAATACGTTGTAAGTTTTTTTTCATTGTAAAAAAGCAACCGCATAGAGAACTGAAGTGCCCTAGTCCTCTCCAATCCTTTTCTGGCCTTTTTGTACATGTATATATGCATATGATTATGTATTTTAATAAAAATAATCCATACTCCTGTTTGGGAGAGTTGTTTTTAAACATTCAACAATATATCTGGGAGGACTTTTCATGTTAGTATATATAAGTATTAATTTTTAAACTCTTGTATAGCATTCCTAATATGGTTAGATTGTGATTTATTAACCCTTCTGATCTTAGTAGACATTTTTTTTTTCCATTTTTTATGCTGGTGCAAACAGTGCTACAATAATAACGTCCTTATTCATGGTTTCCTGTATTGCTCTGGGAGCTGATGCTGAGAAGAGAAATTTCTATGCCACAGTGTTTGGATTGAGAAAAATACAAATTTGCGCAATCATTTTTTTGAATAAGAATACAATCATATAAAACATGGAAGTTACAAAAGAATTCAACCTCCAGTGCTTTTTATCTGGTCTCATTGTTATGGTTCAGATATGAGGTGTCCCCTAAAAGCTTCATGTGTGAGAAAATGCAAGATTGTGCAGGGGTGAAATGATTAGATTATGAGAGCTATAACCTAAACAGTGGATCAATCCACTGATATGGATTAATTAGGTGGTAACTATAGGCAGGTAGGAGTGGCTGGGAGAAGTGGGTCACTGGGGTACGCGTTTGCAGGTTATATTTTGTTCCTGGTGAGCAGAGCTGCTTTCCTGCTTCCTTGTTGCCATATCCTGAGTTTCTTTCCTTTGCCATGCCTTTCCACCATAGTGATTTGCCTCAGTTGGGCCCAGAGGTATGGAGTGTGTCACCAGGGACCAAATCGCTGAAACCACAAGCCAAAATGCACTTTTCCTCTAAATTGTTCTTATCGGGTCTTTTGTTCACACTGATGCAAACTGACTAAAATACTCCTAGTTCTCTTCACAGAAACAACTAATGTCATCTTTGGGTGTTATTCCATTTTCCAGGTAATTCTGATGGTTATAATTTAAGTGTTCTAAAGAGTCAGTGGTAGAGCACAGATTCTAGCCCATGTCTGTCAGTCCTCCACATCCCAACTTTTTTTCAGGAGCCACAGAGTATGATTGGTCTCTGAGGAAAGATTTTTTTTTTCTGTATTTAAGCAAAACATTAAATAAATGTATTTTAACTTACGTATACATTGTATATGCAAAGATGCATGTGAATAGTCAAGCCTACAATTCCTGACCTGCCTTTCTAAAAAATATCTGCATATAGTGTTAAATGATCTTACTTAATACAAATTTTCAAATATTTTGACACCAGAATATCAATATATTTGATAGGCAGTGCTATTTAGGCCACACAAGAAATAATACATTTCTAAAAATCTAAATTATTTCTAATTATAAAGTTATCTGACCCTTATGTTTACAAATAAGGGATTATGACATGGTCCATTATTGTGTACACTTTGGTCCCAGAAATTATAAATTTAACAATATGCTTTCAGTTATCACATAACTTGTTTAGTGGATATTTTCATATTTCACAATGTTCTATATATTGTTTTACACTTCTTCTCCCAGCCACACCTACCTTCATATAATTTTATAAATAGTATTCTTAATGTTTTTTTGAGGGGGGATAGCCAGGATTGAACTCAGGAGCCCTTGACCACTGAGCCACATTCCTCGCCCTGTTTTGTATTTTATTTAGAGTCTCACTGAGTTACTTAGCATGTTGCTTTTGCTGAGGCTGGCTTTGAACTTGAGATCCTCCTGCCTAGGACCCCCAGCCACTGGTATTACAGGTGTACACCACAGGCCCGGATCTTATTGTTTTTAATAGCTGAAAATTACTTCATTGTACAGATGAACCATGATTTGCGTAATGCATCTTCTGTTAATATTATTGAGTTTTCCCTAAAATAAAATATATTTTGCTCTTATAAAAAAATGCCACAGTGAATAAATTTTAGGGTCAAAGTGCATATGCATTTATATTCTTTTAGGTATTCTGAAGTTTCTTCTAAACAAATTGTGTTGGGTAAAATATGGCTGCAAATTCTTTGTCATTCCAACCTTCAAAAGGTAGAGTCTGATTGCTAAGGATTGCTTTGGCTCTTCTGGGTCTCTTATTTTTCCAGATGAATTTCATGATTGTTTTTCTATTTCTATGAGAAATGTCATTGGGATTTTGATTGGAATTGCATTAAATCTGTATAGTGCTTTTGGTAGTATGGTCATTTTGACAGTATTAATGCTGCCTATCCAAGAAAAAGGGAGATTTTTTTTCATCTTCTAAAATCTTCTTTAATTTCTTTCTTTAATGTTCTGTAGTTTTCATTGTAGAGGTCTTTTACTAAGTTGATTCCCAAGTTTTTTTTTTTTTTTTTTTTTTGAGGCTATTTTAAATGGGGTAGTTTTCCTAGTTTCTCTTTCAGAGGATTTGTCACTGATGTACAGAAATGCCTTTGATTTATGGGTGTTGATTTTTTTAATCTTTTATTGATTTTATTTTTTTTAAATACATGACAGCATTACAATTCTTATTACACATACAGAGCACAATTTTTCATATTTCTGTATATAAAGGATATTCACACCAATTGATGCCTTTATACATGTACTTTGTTGTTGTTTTTTTGCATTATAATTCTTAATACACATATATACCACAATTTTTTATACTCTGTTTGTATATAAAGTATGTTGACATTCAATTCAAGTCTTCATACAAGTACTTTGTATAATGATGTCCATCATATTCCACCATCCTTGCTAATCCCTTACCCCCTCTCTTTCCCTCCTACCCCTCTTATCTTATATTAGACAAAGGTGTCAAAAACATGCACTGGAAAAAAGATAGCCTCTTCAACAAATGGTGCTGGGAAAACTGGAAATCCATATGTAGCAAAATGAAATTAAGCCCCTATCTCTCACCATGCACAAAACTCAATTCTAAATGGATTAAGTACTTAGGAATAAAACCAGAGACTCTGTGTCTAATAGAAGAAAAGTAGGCCCTAATCTCCATCATGTGGGGTTAGGACCCAACTTCCTTAATAAGACTTCTGTGATGCAAGAATTAAAATCAAGAATCAATAAATGGTATGGACTCAAACTAAAAAGTTACTTCTCACCAAAAGAAACAATCTGTGAAGTGAATAGGGAGCCTACATCTTGGGAGCAAATCTTTACCCCTCACCCATCAGATAGAGCACTAATCTCTAGGGTATATAAAGAACTCAAAAAGCTAAGCACCAAAAAAACAAATAACACAATCAATAAATAGGCCAAGATCCTGAACAAACCCTTCTCAGAAGAAGATATACAATCAATCAACAAATATATGAAAAAAATGTTCAACATCTCTAGCAATTAGAGAAAGGCAAATCAAAACTACTCTAAGATTTCATCTCACTCCAGTCAGAATGGCAGCTATTAAGAATACAAAACAGGGGCTGGAGTTGTAGCTCAGCCTTAGAGTGCTGGCTTAGTACGTGTGGGGCACTGCGTCTGATTTCCAGCACCACATATAAATAAAAAAATAAAGATCCATCAACAACAAAAAATATGAGGAAAAAAAGAAGAATACAAACAACAATAAGTGTTGGCGAGGATGTGGGGAAAAAGGCACACTCATACATTGCTGGCGGGATGGCAAAGTGGTGCAACCAATCTGGAAAGCAGTATGAAGATTACTTGGAAAACTTGGAATGGAACCACCATTTGATCCAGCTATCCTACTCCTTGGTTTATACCCAAAAGACTTAAAATCAGCATACTACAGTGATGCAGCCACATCAATGTGTATGGCAGCACAATTCACAATAGCTAAACTGTGGAACCAACCTAGATGCCCTTCAGCAGATTAATGGATGAAGATACTGTGGTATGTGTACATAATGGAATATTACTCAGCATTAAAAGAGAATAAAATTATGGCATTTGCAGGTAAATGGATGGAGTTGGAGAATATCATGCTAAGTGAAGTAAGCCAATCTCCAAAAACCAAAGGCCAAAAGTTTTCTCTGATATGATGTGGTTGCTGATCCATAATGGAAGCAGTGGGGGGAGCATGGGAGGAATAGAGGAACTTTGGGTAGGGCAAAGGGAAGGGAAGGGAAGGAATGGGGCATGGAGGTAGAAAAGATGGTGGAATGAGATGGACACCATTCACTTGCTTAATCTTATGGTTCTAGAAACTAAAAAATCCATGCATGGTGAGATTTCAATGCCCAAGTACATGTATGAAGACATCAGTGGTGTGACTCTACTGTGTGTACATCCAGATACATGAAAAATTGTTCTCTATATGTGTACTATGAACTGGAATGCATTCTGCTGTCATGTATAACAAATTAGAATAAGTAAATAAATTTAAAATTAAAAAAAACCTGGGAGCTGGGGATATACCTCAGTGGATAGAGTGCTTGTCTCACATGCTGAAGGCCCTGGGTTCAAGCCCCAGCACTGCCTCCCCCCTAAAAAAAAAGAGTTCATACCTTCTGCCCTTGAATTTGGCTTGACCCTGCTTTGGCCATTAGAATAATATAAAAGTGACACTATGGAACTGCTGAGGCTGGGTCTTGAGAAATAAGCAACTTTTCTTTTGTTGTTATTGTAAACCACTAGATTTTAGAGTAGAAGCAAAAACAAATATGTTAAAATACTATCTCAGCATAGTTTTACTTCTAATTTTTATTATAAATGGAATTAAGCATATTTTTGTTTTGGGTGTTTTTTAAAATTTTGTTGTTGTTGTTGTTGATGGACCTTTATTTTGTTTATTTATATGTGGTGCTGAGAGTCAAACCCAGTGCCTCACACATGACAGACAAGTGCTCTACCACTAAGCCATGAACCCAGCCCTGTTTTGTGTTTTTTTTTTAATAAGTATATATTAACCACTTGAACCACCACTGTTCTGATTACTACAACTGTTTCTTCACCAAACTCCTCATGATGTTCACATCAGTTATTTCTTATAGTCCTTCTAAAAGAGTGGCCTCCCATGTGTCTGCACCCTGTATCACCTAGCAGGTTTCTCTCTGCTGCTCTGATCTCTCATGCCTGTTGTCTCATACTGCCTATGACACCCCATGAGGAAGTCTCAGTGTTACCCCTACCATACCCTTTCACATCCCATCTAGGACCTCCTCTACCAGTTACAAAAATAACATCTGTGCTTATTGATAGTTGATAAGACAGAATGGAAAGTCTGGGAGGAGGGTTGTTAGCAGGCTCTAACTCTGCCAGTCATGAGTCCCTGTGGCATTTAGAGAGTTCCAAGTAGATTAGCTCAATGCTTCATTTTAGATTTAAGACAACTGCTTCTTGAAAGGTAAAAATATTGATTCGTTGTTACAAGATAAGTCAGTGACAATTAGGGTGAGGCTCGTGACTTCTACTTGATGCTCAATTTATCAACTTTTTTTACAAGAACAAAAATTTTTGTTCTGTCATACGAAGTCTCTCATATTCTTTGTTTTGAATTGGTTGACACCCTTTTGGTTGCAAGTGACAGAAACTCCACTCAGACTTGCTTAATCTTATGGTTCTAGAAACTAAAAAAATCCATGCACGGTGAGATTGCAAGTGCCCAAACAGTATTATCTGAGCCCTATTTTTGTTTATCTCTCAGTTTTTACTTTTGGCTGCATTCCAGGCAGGCTCTTCCTACGATGCAAAAGGAAAGCTCCCCAAAGCTTTAGATTTATAAGGTTTCTTTCTCTTTTCTTCCTTTCACTTTTGCAGTACTGGGGATTGAACCCAGGGCCTTGCACATGCTAGGCAAGAATGCTACCTCTGAGCTGTATCCCAGCCCTCTTTTATAAATTTTATTTTGAGACAAGGTCTATTTAAGTTGTCCAGGCTGGCCTTGAACTTGCAATTTTCCTGCTTCAGCCTCCCATTGTCTCCCTGGGATTATAGGGATACAAAATGCCATCTTGCCCATGTGGTCTTTTTACCTCACAGTTCTGAGGAATGTGTCTTCTGAGGTCCTGTTTGGGTACCATGAATCAAATGAGATGAAACAATCTAGCTGGGTCTGGTTATAAGACCACCTCTGGGATGGGAATAACATCAGTCCTACATGGTTTATAATTGAGTCAACTGGAGTTATAGTACAAGGGAGGCTAGGAGCACAAGTAAAAGAATACTGAGTTTACATAACTCCCTACAGAATGCAGAGACCCACTAAGGAGCCCCAATACTACCTGCTACCTGCCAGCATGGATCATTTTCCTGACCTTGTCTCACCCAAACAAGGGCAAAGACCATCCAAAATGTGAATTGGTCATTAAATTGCCTTGTAAAAGTTAGGAGGGAACTCTTACTCTCAAAAGCTTAGAAATCTCCGCAAAGTACCATCAGACAAATAAGATGTGTCCAGTGTTAATATTGTGTTAGTATTAACACAATCCGTATGTAACTATAAACATGATAAAGCATGGTCCTTTGTTGAGATTCCCCATCTTTTGTGAATAAGATTTCCTAACGAAAGCTTTAGAAGGCAATTTAATGGCCTATTCAGGTTCTGAATGGTCTCTGTCCTAGTGGATGGCAGGTATTACAGGGGTCCCCTAGTGGGTCTCTGTATTTATCTAGGAAATTATAAAAGCACACGGTTCATAAAATAACATGCAACAGCTCTGATTATCATTCTCCAGTATCCTGAAGGGTTAAATAACTTCAAAAGTAAAATTGTAATCTTTATAGCATTAAAAATAATCAGCTTATGAATGTTTCATTCATGTACAATAGAATCCACTCATTTATGTGTCAGTTTCATGGGTTTTAACATTTAACAACCATGAAAATAAAAAATATAGAACATTTACATCATCACCAAAATTTTCCTCATGCACCCTGTTGGTCATCTCTGGTTTCCACCTGCCCGACATGGCTTCTGTAACTATGGTTTTACCTATTTGAGAATTTTAAATATGAAAAAACATGAACATTTATAATGGGCTTCTTCCACTTGGTACCATGACTTAGAGATTAATAGTTTGTATCTTTTTATTGCTGATTGGTATTGTATTGTATGGATATACCACAATTTATTTGTGTGTTTGCAGTGGTTGGTAATCATGGCAATTCTTTTCAGCTTTTGGGTATCATGAGTAAAGCTGTTCTATGGATATTCAAGTACAATTATTTTGTGTGTTCATGAGATAACGTTTTTATTTCTCTTGAATCAGTATCAAGGAGTGGAATTATTGAATTATGAGAAGTCATTCTTAGCTTCACAAGAAACTGTCAAATTCTTCTCCAACATGACTGTACCATTAAACATTCATCTTGTAACATATGAGAGTTCTATTTGCTACATGTCTTTGACAACTTTTAGTGTTAAGGGACTTTTTAATTTTAGCCATTGTTGTGAGTATGTATCAGTGTTTCATTGTGCTTTCAATTTTCATTTCCTTAGTTAATCCTAAGGATATTAATGCTCATGATTAATGTATTTTAGTAATACACACACACACACACACACACACACACGGTTGAATTGAACCCAGTGCTACTTCACCACTGAGCAACATCCCAAGTCCTTTTTGTTTTTTATTTTGAGACAGTCTCTCTAAGTTGCTGAGGCTGACCTCAAACTTGCAATCCTCCTGCTACAGCCTCCCAAATCTCTGTGATTATAGGCATGCACCACCACATCTGGCAGGGAGAAGGGTATTTTTAAGGTAGATAGACCCAAGATAAAGAAACAGAAAGCTGATTGTGTATCACTAGTTCTCTGATGGAGGGAAAAACTTGTTTTCTTCTGCCTTCATTATCCTATATATGGACAGCGCTCCAGAGTTACCTTCTACCTTTTACTCCAGCCCCTCACCAGGAGAGTGGGGTCTGATTGCTACCTAATTGGTGAGTTTCAGAGAATTTGTGAGCATTCTCAATTGAACCCTTGCTTCTCTGGGATTTGTCTTGTGCAGGAAATGCCCTCTCTGCTCCTCTGCATTGTAATAATGTCGTAGCTTTGGTTTTCCAATCATTGCCTATGACTGGGAGACTTCATTCAATTCAGAATATGCTAACAAGTCCATTTGATCCTTCCACTATGCTTTATCAAAAAATCAGCTTTTCCAGAAATCCCATCATGAAAATGACTACCCCGTTACCTGTGTCATATATATTGCCCAATCAAGGGACTGAGTATTCTACCACACTCACATTTCCTAACCACATTTAAATGAAGGGAATTGCACAGGGCATGTAGTCCAGGAAACAGGAATCTTTGGGCCATATAAGAATCCTACCTACTGCAGTATCTTATACCACCAGGATAAGAAACTAGCTGTACCAAAGACAGAAATATTCTTTCAGACGGGGTTGGTGAATACTAGCAGATTACAGATGGTGAATAATTTAATCACCCTCAAGTAACATAGAACCCACTTCAACAATTGATTTTGAAAAAAACTTGTGATAGAAAATTTTAGAGCTTAATTTTCTAATTGAATCAATATATCATATTTACTCCTTGCATGGTGCATTCCATTACAGTCTTTGGATGTATTCCTATAGTTAAAACAAAAGATTTTGTAATTCTAAAAATCAGTTGATTAGAGGAAAGGGATGGAAAGGATGGAGGTGGAGAGGGGAAAGGGAAATACTGGGGAATGATTTTGACCAAATTATATTGTTATATTGTGTTCATGTATGAATAAGTAACAATGAATCCCACCATTGGGTACAACTAACATGCACCAACAAAAATATGGGGAAAATAAATAAGAGACATACATTGCAAATAAATAATATGGTTCTGCTGAATAATGTATTTTAATGGAAGTCTACTCTCCAATTCTACTAAGGACCAAATTCTGCACCATAGTCTGGGATCCTAAAGATAATTAAGGGTCATAATGAGGTCGAGAAGGAAGAGAGGGAGAAACACCAAAGAGACAAATCAGTGTGGAGGACCTCTGCATTTCTACATCACAGAAAACTGTGAGTCCAATGCTGATGGACAGATAGGTAAGAGGTGTCAGTTTTAAAGCTGCCTGCTTGGAAAGGTACTGGGACCTTGGTACTGGGACCAATGCTGGAGCAGTTGAAGTGAAAATTCAGGTAAAGAATCAAAGACTGAGAATTTATACATGCCATGGAACTCAAGTAAAATAGAATAGCTTCTTCCCAAATTTAACTGATTGTTTTTCTCTTCCCAGCCTGATGGAAGAAAATTCCTAATCATTATAGTATTAAATACTGGCTGCAGAAAGTAACTGGATATAGATTATATGGTTTAAGTGTAGGGTCACTGTTTTTTTTTTTTTTAATCAAAGACAGTGTCTGGCATGACTTTACTTATTTAATATACTTTAATAAATTGTTTGAGTTCCTGTTATGTTCTAGGCCTTGTGCTGCAGATTGGATATAAGGTGGGGAGAAAAAAAAATCCTATAATAAAGAAAACAAAAGATGAGACCACTGTTCTAAAGGAGCTTACAGGCCAGTCCTTTAACTTTATGTTTCATTCTGTTCTTATATTCATATTTCAAATGTGGCTATATTGCTTCAATACGCTTGATTGAAACCTTCTTTGTGATTTACACATCCACTTAATTATCTAGCAAAAAATGAGGGGAAATGGATGTTTTGGTCACTGTCCTTGGTACTGGGACCAATGCTTGAGAATCTCTCCTTGTAAGCTGAAGCTCTCAAATAGTACACCAAGCACATTTTAAATATAAGCAAAATTGGTGAAAACTGACTGTTTTCAACAGTCCCCCCTTCAAAGCTCCAGACAATTATACATTCATTGCTTCCCTAAGTGCTATCAGTTACATAGCCTCCACGTAGGATTTCAACATGAGGTTAATTGCAGCTAAAGAAAAGTTTATGATTAGTCGAGACAGGTATTTTTCTTCATTGTCTAATACCATAAATCCATTAAATTCCTATCCATCTTGTCATCCTCTCCTTGAAGACTTGGTTATATGACCTGCAATACTAGTTCAGTTTCGTGATTATAATTGTGATTGGCAGAGAGCTTTCCTAGTTGCAATAAATTTTGCCACAGGCGGAGAGGGATTTTTGTACCACCCCAATTCCATTGAGGAATTTGAATTTTTAACTGTCTTATTCCTGGTGAGCAGTCTCATTTGGCAGAAAGAAAGCAAGTGATGAATGTGTAACTGGAGTTTTTATTGGGTGGGGGAAGAAAAGCCCTTGAAAAAGAAGATTTTCACCCAATAATACAATATAATATATTTAGAAAGTGCTTAAAATACAATTTTAGCACTTGAGCTTACAATGAGAGATTCTCAAGCATTGGTGCCTTTATCAAACACAGTGACCAAAGCAACGGTCTCTCCAGTCTTTTGGCTAGATTATTAAGTAGATGTGGAAATCATAAGCAGGGTATCAAGCTTATTCAACTTTTCTGGTGTTAACAATTGCAGTAATTTGCCTTAGAGGATAAGGCTTGAAGTTGCTTACAGATATGCAGCATTTCTTTTTTATTATTTACCCCTGAAGCATACCACTTTCTTCAATCTCATATTCTAGAATTATTCTGGATCTTTAGATTCTTTTTCAGAGAGTTTTCATAGCTCACAGATAATGCTGGGATATAGCAGAGGTGGTAGGGCTCTTATTAGAGGAAGTAAACAATACATTTTTCTCTGCTCCATTTTTTTTTTATGAGAAAAAAAAAAGACTTTTAGGGACTCCCTGGTGTATGTGCATACATGTATGCATACTTGTGTGTATATAAACAAGTAGCCCATGATACATGTATTCCTCCTTGAAATTTCAGTTGTTGACATGCTGAAAAAATTGGGTAGGTAAATTATTTCTGCCCCCCGGCACTTTAACATGAACGACCAGCACTTACTCAGCTGGCACCATAGGTCTCCCTGTCCTTGGCAGCATAACAGGGGTAATATTTTTTAACATGGATGAGCAGCTCTTGAAAATTTCTCCAATGTATTAGGCATGAACAAGCCTTTCTTCAACATCAGGCTTGCATGTCTTCCCTCCACATTTATTTCTCTACAACAAACATATTTATTGGGGCCATTATGAGAAAAATCTCCCTCTCCATAAATGTTTGTCTTCCCCTTTGTCCCTTTTATTGGATCGTGAAGAAATGATGGAAGGTCTTGTTGGGTGGTTGTGTGTGTGTGTGTATGTGTGTGTGTGTATTTGTGCGTGTGTTTGTGTGAGTGTGCATGCCTTTTTTTCTCCTCCAAGAAATCGTCTTTCAGTGCACCCTTGCCACACAGTTTTCTTTAAAAAGCCTGACACTAGCTTTTGACGGTTTCCTTTGGAGAGAGCAAGGGGCTAAGTGACAAAATGGATGATAAGGAGGAACTACAAAGAAAATGAAGCATGGAGTCTTTTCTGCAACAGTGTTTGCAAGTGATTTCTCTACCACCCCCATTGGCGTCACTAAAATGTACCTACAGTCTAATGTTTTAAGACTACCTTCTAGCCAATAGCTACCTACGAACAGTTTAAATTACAGAATTCAGCTAAATGAATGCTCAGATATTAGTTAATTTTTCAAAAATTTTATGACTGTCGATGCACCCAATAGAAAAGTAATAAAAATTTCTGACAACCAATGAGAACAGTCATCTTTTTGGCCCAGGATAATATAGCTCAGATGGCCAGATAGCTTTTTAGTTTTTAATTAAAATAAAATTCAGGGTACATTTCAATCCTGTTTGTGCCAAGAGCTAACATTTAAGATTCTGCGGGATCAAGGGTGACAGCCTGACAATATAGAAGGATGTGCTTTCTACTGTGCCTTTAGAAAATAGATATAGCTGTTGTTACAATTGTTCCAGCCAAACCCTGCTCCCTCTTCTACACTACTCACTGACACAAGTAGCCAAGGAATGAGACAGAAAATGGGCATCCCTGTATCAAATTGCATATCACAACTTCACACGATTCCTAGTACTCTGTAGAGGAGGTGGGCAGCTAGGTAAGAGAATGAAAATATGTCATTATGACCATGATTAACCAGGTGAATTTGGGGGCACACTTCCCCTCAAATACCCATGTTTATGATTGCATTCTATTAGGTTTGTTTAGGGGACAGATACTCTGAGTGTGCTTTTTGGGAGATGTGGCTTGGAAAGCCAATGACCTGACAAACCCTCTTATTGGCAGCCTCTGTGAAAACCATAGAGACCAAATGACCCACTTAAGTCTCCAAAGCAAGGCTGAAGGAAGACGGGAACAGAGGTCCGGCCTGGCTCCAGTTATTGATGCTGCTGCTTTATGGGCAAGTCTATTTCTAGGGAAATTTAGAAGGACCTATTTTTAATGCTGTCACCTTTAGTGTATAATTACACTGTTGTATTTGAAGATATGAGATCAGATTCTAAGGCATAAAGAGTTCCTCTATTGTATATTAAAACATCTTGAACCTGGGCACACATGCTAGAGTATTCTCTGTTTTCTAGGACTACCACACAAGTTATTTGGGTGGAAGATTTATCTATAACTGTGTTTTATTTATCTCTTAAAACTTAACTTTTTATAATTGAGATGAAATTTTTATATGCAAGATGCATAGATCTTAAGTGTCCAAATCAATGACTTATAACAAATACATGCCCTTGTATAATCAAAAGCCTAATCAAGACTAAAGACTATTTCCATCAACCTGGAAAGTCCCTTTGTGCCTCTCCCAATCTCTTGCTCACCATACACAACCATGATTTTAATTTCTATCAACACAGGTTATTTTTTATCCATTCTTGAACTTCAGAGAAATGTAACCATACAATAGAGACTCTTGAGTCTGGCATTTTTTTTTTGCTTAATATAATGTTTTACAGCTCCATCTATGGTGTTGAGTATTTTAGTAGTTCATGCTTTCTTATAGCTACGTAGTATTCCATTATATAAATATAATGGAACTTGTTTATTTGTTCTCCTGTTGATGAACATTTGATTTCTTTACAGTGTTTGCCTATTATAAAGAAAGCCACTAAGTGTATTCTTGTAAAATCCTTTTAGTGAACAAATCTTTTCATCTATCTTAAGTATTAGTTCAGGAATGGAGATTCTGGTAGGTAGGTAGGTAAACCTTGAGCTTAGAGAAACCATTGATTTTCTGAATTAATTTTATTGTTGGTTTTGGTTTTCTGCATCTTTGCCAACAACATTTAGTGTTTTCCATCTTTCTAAGTTTGGCTATTCCTGTGAAAGTTCATTTTTATTTTGGATTTCCCTGATCACTTAATGTTGGTCAACTTTTCATTTACTTAATGACCCTTCATAAAACTTAAAAGAAAAATAAAGTGTTCAAGATTTTGGCATATATGGGGGTACTTGTCATTTTGTAATAGATTTGAAGAATTTTTATTTTCTAGATAGGTCTTTTGTCACATATGTGTGTGTGGTTAGTACTTTGTGTGTTCTCACTGTGAAACATTGTCCATCCCAAGGTAACAACTGTATTCTGTTTTCCTCTGGAAGCTTCATAATTATAGCTTTTAGTTTTAGGTAAACAACTCACCTTACATTAGTGTCCCTGTATAGAATGACGGAGAGG
The DNA here is from genome assembly GCF_001458135.2 of Marmota marmota marmota. Lineage (NCBI taxonomy): Eukaryota > Metazoa > Chordata > Mammalia > Rodentia > Sciuridae > Marmota > Marmota marmota. Next base: position 30,361,735 of record NW_026000016.1, on the reverse strand, counting down.
TTGAGTTCATTTACCTTCTCACTTTTTTCCAATTGTTTCAGCATCATGTATTAACTGTCCTTTCCACATTGAAGAGCCTTAGCACATTTGTTGCTAATTAATTGAAAATGTGCATGGGTATATTTTTGAACTTTATTGAGCTCCAATCATCTGTTTTACCTATTTTGATGCCACATGATCTTGATTACTGTGGCTTTACAGTAAGTTTTGAAGTTAGGTAGGATGAGATTTCCAAAGTTCTTCTTTGAGATTATTTTGGTTACTTCAAGTCCTTTCAATTTCCACATAACTTTTAGAATCAATTTGCCCATTTCCACACACAAACACACACACACACACACACACAAATGCCTCTCAGGATTTTGATTGATATAGTGCTGAAACTACAGATCAATTTGGAAAGAAATGATAACAATACTGAATTTTCTAATGTATAAACATTTCATATTTCCCCATTTATTAAGACCTTCCTTAGTTTACCCAGTTTTATTATTTATAGCTTCAACTAGAAAGTTATTATACATCTTGAAAAATTTTATTCCTGAACACTTTATATTTTTTGAGTCTCATGTAAATGGAAACTTTTAAAATTTCACTTTCTAAGTTTGGTTGTTAAAGTATAGAAATGCCATTGATTTTTATATATTAACCCTGTATAATGCAGAATTGCTAAATTCATTATTAGATTGTTTGAAGTGGGATTTTTCATTGCAGATTATTAAGACTTTCTATATAGATAATATATTTTCTTCAAATAAAGACTGTCTTGCTTCTTTCTTTATAGTCTATATGTGTCCTTATTGTTTTGCATTCTATTATTGTGATATAATGCAATATGATGGTGAAAAGTAGTTGTGTCTTTCTTTTCTTGTTTCTGTTTTTATAGACAGGGTGTTTAGTGGTTCACCATTACATGTTTCTGATCAAATGTTTTTTATAGAAGCCTTTTATCAGACTGAGAAAATTCACTTCCACACTTAGATTCTTCAGGGTTTAGCTTTTTAAAAAATCATAACACATACTTAACTTATCAAATACTTTTCTTTGCAACTATTGAGATGATCAGATAGATCATAAATAAGCCCCTTTGATGTCAATGTGCTAAATTACATTGATTGATTTCAAATATTAAACCAACTTTGCATTACTAGAATAAATTCTAGTTGTTTATGATGTATAATCTTTTTATGTAGCTTTGGATTCAAGTTACTAAGAATTCATGAACAATTTTTAATGTGTATATTCATGATAGATGTACACCTGTAATTCTCTTTTCTTGTAATATCTTTGCCAAATTTGATGTTAGAGTTATGTTGACATAATAAAATGTGTTGGAAAGTATTCCCTTTTCTATTTCTCCAAAATGTGTATGTAACATGTGATATTTCTTTCTTAAATGTTTGGTGAGATTCACAAGTGAAGTAATCAGGGTTTGATTCTGTCTTGTGTAAGGACTCTTATTTCTTACTTAGTTTCTTTGATGGATATTGGTCTATTCACACTTTGCATCTTTTTTTTTTTTCAGGGAATTTACTCATTTCACCTGAGTTGTAAAATGTATTGGTGTGAAATTATGTACAATATTTCCCTATTATTATTTTAATATCTGTAGGACTGATATCATTTCTTTTTGTCTGATATTGGAATTTCTGTTTTCACTTTTTTTCCTTTGCCAGTCTTCCTGGGGGTTATCAATTTAGTTATTAAATTATTTACTGATTTAATTTATTTTAATGAACCAACTATATATTTTCTTCTTAAATTATTTTATCTCTTTCTACTCTTATTGTTATTATTTACTCCATTCTCCTTCTTTGACTATATTTGTTCTTCTTTATTTGTCTTCATAGTATGGAAGCTTAGCTCATTAATTGTAGATTTCTTCATTTATATCAGAAGGATTTAAAGCTATACATTTTATTCTAATAATCTGTTAACTGCATCTGTATTTTTTTTCAATCACAAAATTGTGGTAAAATACACATAACATCGAATTTACCATATTAACCATATTTAAATGTACAATCCAGTAGTTTGAATACATTCACATTATGATGCAATCAATTTCTAGCACTCTTCTCATCTTGCAACTGAAACTCTGTACTTGCTAAACAACTACCCATTCACTTCATCCCTCAGCCCTTGGCAACTTCCATTCTACTTTCCATGTCTATGATTTTGACTACTCTCCCTCATATAAGTAGAATCATACATTATTTCTCTTTTGAGTGTCAGGCTGATCTCCCTTAGTATAATGCCCTCATGGTTCCTTTGTAGCTCCAATTAGAATTTCTTTATAGGTCGAACAATATTCAATTTTATGTATAATACCACATTTGTTTGTGCGTTCATCTGCTGATGGGCACAGATCGCTTCCATCTTTTGGTTATTGCAAATAATGCGGATATGAACATGGGTGTACAATTATCTTTTCAAGACCCTGCTTTCAATTCTTTTGTGTATTCCTAGAGATAGAATTGCTGGGTCATAAGGTAATTATATTTTTAACTTTTTTGAGGAATAGCCATACCATTTTCCACAATGTGGAAAAGGTAGAAGCAACCTGTGTATGTAATTGATATTTTCACCAACTTGGGAAATTTTCAGCTATCATTTCTTTAGTTATTTTTGCCTACACTATTTTCTCTTACCTCTTCCCTGGGATTCCAACCACCTGAACATTAATTAGCCTGATTGATAGGATCCCGTTAGTCATTAAGGAAATGTCAATTATAATTTTATTTTAGATTATATCATCTTAATTATTCTACTCTTAAAATGATTACTTCTTTATTTTATAGTTTTTTTTATTTGTTCTTTAGTCCATATGGTAATTTTTTTAAAAATTATTGTTCCTTTAAGTTCCCTAATATTTGGTTCTTTTTCACAATTTTCATTTCTTCTGGATTCCTCATCCATTATTCATTGTAGCCATCTTGTCTTCTATGTCATTGGTCATATTTATAACATTTGCTATATATATATATATATATATATATATATATATATATATATATATCTTGTCTGTTAATTGTAACATCTGGCTCACCTCAGTATTGGGGTTGTTTTTTTCTTCTCAAATATGGGTTACATTTCCCTATTTCTTCACATATGCAGTAATTTTCAGTGAGTGCTGGACATTGTAAAGAATAAAATTCATAAGGTTGAATTAGTCATCATTTCTTTAAGCAAATATATACTGTTCTGTGAGATCCTCTTGGTCCTTTACAGCTATTTTGTTTTTTGTTAGGGTAGGTCTAGTTCAGTGTTGAACATAACCCTATGATGAGGCTCTTATTCTCAGGCTCTATCCTTGCTTCTAAATTGGGGTCTTTTGGGGTTTCAACTGAATGCCCAGTGTGCTAAGTGGGATTTTTTTTTTCCTCAGGCTTGACCAGAAATTTAATGTCTCCCATGCAGCATGACCTCTGGTGTTACCTTCAACTCTCAGACCCTTAGGAATCAATTCCTATTAGGGCTTACATAGTCTTGTCTAGTAAATATGTATCCTAGCATTCAGCCAAGGACCTGCAGAGAATCCCGACCTAGACTTCTGGGTAACCCCCTTCCTTCAAGTACTCTGTCCTGAAAATTCCAGCTTCATTAAAGTCCAAGAATTTAAACTTCTGCCTCCTCTGCTCAGGTAGACCTCTGTTCTACTTGGAATTGAACTTTCTTCACAACAGCAGAAAAATGATGAAGGCAGAAAACCAGAGCAAAATCACTTTCTGTGATTTTTCAAAGATAGAAGTCCTACTCTGCTTGTTGTTAATGCCTGAAAATAGCTCTTTACCACGTTTTGTCCAAATACGCCATTGTTTTTCAATAGGAGGACAATTCCACAAGTCTAACTAGTCCAGTATTATTTACTATGACATTGCTGGAAACACAAAAGCCCACTCTATTTTTTCCAAATAGGTGGATAATCCATTTGAAGGATTAATTAATTATCAAATGGACTAACTTGTTTTTCTGGGTATTATGTAACCTGTATGCCTATATTCATAGGTAAAACAATTTTTTTCCTAGTAGCCAGTCTTTTACAGACTAAAAAGTTTAGTCTGTGTGTTAGAGAACAGTTACCAAGGGTACAGTATTCGATTCTATGACTCCATCAAAAACAAAGAGAAAGTACTTGTTTAATTAACATAAATCAATGACTGAATCCTGAGTTTTAAATATGAGGTTATAATATCAATATAAGGATTTTCGTGACTCTTTTGTTTAGAGATAGCTTAAATGGATTATAATCATAATGCACAGCCACTGATAATTGATTATAAGATATGGTATGTCTACTGAAATATTATATAGCAATTAATTCTGTCAAATGTGCCTATACACACTGCACATATTCATGATAATGGTAGATGAAAAAGACACAGATCAGTTTATGAGAAAAAAACTTTTACGTATTTTTGGCTCAAATATGTGGTCTAGTTAGGTCATATTTCTTTCAATATAATTAAATTAGTTAAATGACTGCTATAATGGAAGGTGATATTGACTGGGAAGGGGCATGGGCTAACCTTCTGGGATTCTGAATATGCTTTATTATCTTGACCTCAAAGTTCATTACACGGTGTATACTTAAGTAAAAATTTGCTGGGTTATATGCCCTTAAGAGTAATGTTCATTTTATTTGTTATACCAATAAAATATCCAAATATTGATGTGATTTTAACCACATGCTTGCCACCATAATAATGTCTTACTCCTCCTTAGTCACTCAGGAAAAAATAATCCCACCCTCCAAGTTATATCACACAATTCAGTCCCAATAGCTCACCTTTGATATCAGAATTCAACATCCACCCTGAACATGGAGAAAAACCATGACCATCATCAACAGTTGGATGCTTTGCTCTGAATTTTTAGATTGTTGTAATGCCAGAAACGGTCTTTAGAAGGAAAATCCAGAAAAACTTACTAGGCAACACTATTTTGCTAAAATACCTCCTAAAAATATTTCCTATTATGTCTAGGACAGCCCCCATCATAACATCAAACCACATAAGACCTGATCTTATCCTTCCTCTCTGACTTACTGTGTTGCTACGTCTGTGGCCATCCCTCTTGCCCAGCCTGCTCCAACCACATGCCTTCATTTATGCACCTTGAACATTTCAATTCTGTTCCAATCTCAAGGACATGACATTCAATCTGTCTTTTGCTTGGAACACTTTCCCCCAGATTCCAACACATCTGCCTTCTTTGCAATATCAACCCCAACTTAGATATCAACTCTTACTTGCTCCACGGCCTCTGCTGGAAATCTAGCTAAAGCAACCTCCTCCAGTTCCATGACATTCTTTCTACATTATCCTATTTTATCATCTTGATAACACATACGAACATGTCGAATTATTTTTGTATCTATTGACACATATTTATTTAGGGGAGTGTGTCCCCCCACCATCAGAATACTGTCTTGAGCTTTTTGAGGGTGGAGGTTCTCTCGTTCAATACCATTTTCTAGGTACTTGTGTTTGAAAACTAGTAGTGTTTAATAGATGCTCTGGCTGATAATTATTCATATTGTGAATAATTATCACCACCACTGAGCTTATTACGGAGCCAATCCTGACTTCCAAACAGCTGCTGGAGAGTGGAATAAAGAACTGGAGAATCTACAGTCACCACATCAGTTTTGACTGTGAAAACAGGTGGTTTCACACTGTGCATGTCTTCCTCATCCACTGGGTTACACTCTCTAGCTGTCTAGTGCCAACATCTGTGTTTATGGGAGGATGGAGCTTGGGGAAAGATAACACTTGACCGTTATCTTCAGCTGTAATTATTCCTGCCCACCTGTATACCCCCAATTCTCAATATCACAGTTGCTTGTTGTATCCCCATAGTTCTTAATTCAAAAGCATTATCACAGTGTTAGTGATGTTGGAGCAAGAAATTTTACTAGCTATAACTAGCTACACAGTGGATCAGAAATTGCCCTTCCCTAAAATGAACAAGGTCTTGGGACTAAAGCATTTCATTTTTTCCTTTGGCTAGATATTTTTTTTTTCCTCAACAGGGATGATATCTATTGTCCAGTTTGGTGAGTTTTCTTTTCTTTTATTTCTTCTCTTGCAGTGTGTGGCAGAGAAATGCTTCTTATATGAGGATGTGTCATAATTGCAGAATGATATCATAATATAAATTTTTAATAAGTTTCCATTAATAATGGATTAGGTAAAAAACCAAAAACAATAACAAAAATCCCAAAGACTTGGGGGCAAGGGAGGCAATGAAAATGTCAGATTATCATATTTTCAGCCAGCGACAATAAAAAAAAGTTTTCCTTTATTCTCCTGATATGAGGACGAAGGGTCAGATTAATGAGGCTTTGAATAAAATGACAGTCTTTTCAGAAATGTCTTCACATTCCACTAGTGAAGAGAGGAAATCCCTAAGTGAATCTTGCTCCTCTCCCAAGTGTGGCTGACATTCCTTTAATGTTAAAAAGTGGGCAAAAAACAACATCCACCACCAAAACAAAACCACTTGTTTTCAGATACACCAGCCAGGACTTCTTCAGATGCTTGTTGAATTATTTGGAATGCCACCATTTCTGTGGCTTTCTTTTAGCTTTCCATTCTTTATAGTATATTTTCATGGCTCAATTACCAGATCAATTATGGTTTTCTCTTTTTATTTGTTCTTTTTTATTGCCACCGGGACAGGAGAAAAGGAACATTGGTGACAGTCGTCTCGTTTATGGAAGGCTTTCAACCTGACTGATTAGAATGCTCTCCAGCAAGTCCACTTGCCAGTGACATACTATAAAAGCAGCTTTTCAGATTAGAATCTTCATGGGAATGGAAATATTTCCCACTAATGGAAATATACAAATGTGAGCTGACTTACCGAGGAGAGATGAGAGGGCTTCTAGAGGAATGGATCTTAGATCCATTGTTTCTTTTTGTGAAGATTTTCATCATTGACATGGAGAATGAATGGGAGTATGCTCCTGAATATTATGCAAGAGCAACTGAAAATCAACATCAAATAGGTGCTTAGCACATAATTAAAAATAACAGTTCAAAAACTAGGGTTTTTAAAATACTGTTTTATTGTCTGTAGTAGATTGCAATATGGCTAATCATATTAAATTTGCTCTGAAAAAGACTGGATTTTAAATATATATACTAGGATATGTATTTGTGTGAATATATGCATACACACACACACACACACACATATACACATAGTCATTTCACCAATCCAGGGCAGACATAGCATGAGTAATTTAAGAGCTCAGAAGCCATAAAATTGAGAGCCATGGTAGCACCAAAAGGGAAATATTCACACAGCCTGGAAAGACAAGGTTCACACTACCAAGCTAATATAGAAGTTATGACTTTTTATGATGTAATAAAAACAGAATGAATCCATGCTGATGGCTGGAGTTGTGGTTCAGTGGTAGAGCTCTTGCCTCACATGTATGAGGTACTGGGTTGGATTCTTAGCACCTCATTTAAATAAATTTTTTAAAAAAAGGTCCATTGACAACTAAAAAATATATATATATTTTAAAAATGTTATCCTTGTATGTTACAGACATTGAGTATTTTCTGTGAAGCTGTATTTAGAAGTGTGTCTAGGAATTAATGCCCGTATTATTCACATTCTAAAGTGTGGACTGCTGGATTCCTTCACTTGTCAGTTTAGTCCTGTCTCTGGCTCTTGGGACAATCCTGATGTCTCGGTGTTCTTTCTTTCAAAGTAGACAAGTCAGATCGGGCTTCACATCTTGAGGGTTGGCTCACAGGGGGCTGACCCGGGCAGGAATATCCAAGGTGATCAAGAAGTAAAGAGACCAATGCGGTAGTCCCAGCGCTGGAGGCTTGGATGTCAAGAAGAGGTGAGGAGCTCGTTGGCTATTACCTCATCCCCTTTATAAGTAATTTGTGGATGGATATGTTTGACTGGCTTAAAGGACAAGAAAGATGATATTTGTCTCACATTGCCAATCTTCTTGCCAAAACTGGGCTTGTAGTCATCTCCTGGACATCTGCCTTTTTCCTGACTTCAGTTCTACCCCTTAGTTTTATTTTTGTTTCTGACAACTTGCTACCAGAGATGTCCCTGACACCATCTGCCTTTCTACCTTCCTCCTCGGTCCTACTCTTGCTCTCATCTATCTGGTCTTCCTAAGTTAAATAGCTTCCTAGATCAGAGCTTCTCATCTATATCCACAATTTTCAGATATAATGGCCTTACTGCCTGAAGAGGATAGTTTCTCAGAGGAGAGTAGATACTTTTCTATCCATGTGGATTCTGGGTAGCAGGAAGGTCCAGTGTCTCCCTGAAATCCTTCATACCTCATTGATAACTGATGTTCAGAAATTCAGAAGCCAGGCATTTATTCATAAAATATAAATTCCCATGGGGGCATTAATTATTGTCAGGCTTTTGTTGTTCGATTGGAATGAAGGATCTGAGAAACTATTATAGAGGAAAAAGAGAAAGAAAAAATGTATACTGGTTACCTAATATGACTATTATGGGGGAAGTAAAAAAAATTCCTAAATGTTGATATTACTATTTTGCCTAAGACTGGCTTGGAATGTTCTAGTTAATTTGACTGTAGCAATTGACAATAGAAAATCAAGCAACTAGGGGATTAAACTGAATCCTATATTCTATATGCACACGATGCTCTGTATGAAAAAATAAATCCTTTATTCTCTGTCAACAGATGTTTTGAAATTATTATTGAAGACACTTCCCAGTCCACCATTTCTCACTGTTATCCACCAACCACCTCTTATCCCATGCTCTTATTTATTTATTTTTTAAAATATGTTTTGGTTGTACATGGACACAATACCTTTATTTATTTATCTTTATGTGGTGCTGAGGACTGAACCTAGTGCCTCACCTATGCTAGGTGAGTGCTTGCTCTACCACTGAACCACAACCCAGCCCCTCGTTTTTATTTATTACACACCCATCAAGACTGTTTGCTGCTGTTGTGTTGCAGCAATACAAGCTATGCCTCCAAGTTTCATTTTGAATTTCCAGTTTTGCTTTCTCAATATTTCCCTAAGACCTAGAAGGCAAGAAGACAAAGGAGGAATGCATTCTGAGACAGTATACTGGAAAACTCAAGAAAAATTACCATAGTGAAAATCCAACTTAAATATTTGGAGCAGTCCTATATGAAGAAATTAGAGGTGACATTGTGATGGTAGGTATTTTAAATTAATTGTAAAGCCTACTTCTAGGTCTAACATAACTGCTTATTTCTATCGATTGTAATTCAATGAGAAAAAAATACCATTTGTTATTCCAGATGCACCATATTAGCATCCATCTCTATTCTTTTTAATGTATTGTCCTCTGTGACTCCCTGCCACAAATCTCTCTACACTTGTCCCTACCTCACCCATTTATCACCCTAATAACTAATATCAAATTATGGTTGTCATTTCCAATTAAGAGTTTTTCATCACCTCCTAAGACTGTATTAAGAATCCCTCGTAGGTCCCCATAATATTCTACAGCAGACAACATGCATAGGAAATGTTATCATCTTTTTACTTGCCCAACTCTCCAATGAGATTATGAACGTTTTTTTTTTTTTTTGGTATGTGTTTGGATAGGTTCTATGTCTGGTTTATCATAAAATCCCTCTGCCTAATACCATGCAGGCACTGTAGTAGGGGATCAAAAATATTTGAACCATGTTTGCCATATTTGACATCTATAACCAAGTTTTATTTACTACTGCTGTTTTCTATGTCAGTCTTAGAAATGAAAAAGAAGTATTTAGAATATTTTGCTCAAATTTTAGCATAGAGGCTTGTTATAACTTTCATGGATTTTTTACAAAGGTTTCTAAAAAGTTAAAGCAAGTCAATAGAAAGAGTTCATGATATGTGGACCCAGTGGACTTGGACTTGGGTTGGGGAGTCTAGCTTGAGGTTGTTAGAACTACTGCTGTCTCCTCCAAAAGATTATAGAAAACACAGGTCGTTCAGAGGATTGCTATCCAGAGTCCAATCTGGTGAAGGGTTGGTATTAAGAATCTCTAAAGAGTATGGCTCTGTAATCATTGTTCTAGGAAGTATTGTTAGGTTGGAATGGGTCCTCGAGGAATTCGTATGATCTATTTTCTGAGAGAGAAGAATGAAGCAGGAACTGGGCAGGGGACCAGTTCTCCAGAAGAAATGAACTGAGATTCAGGGCAGAAACTTAAGAAATCTTAAGAACTTGGGACACAAGTCAAAAAACTGATATAGAAAGTTTCTTAAATGCCCTAAGTCTACAGGTGTGGTTTAGGGGCAGAACTTGAAGCTTTATTAGCATGTGGACACCCAGGGCTTACCCTGGGCACATCAGACACCATTCAAAAGGCAGTAATCAAGTGCAAGTTTCCCATGAAAGGATCAACAGGAGCCTATTTTGTAAAAACTATTATAATAGGGCCTCTGGCAAGAACCCTTTTCTCATAAGCTCTAAGATTGCACCCAAATAGAATTTAAGTTCAAATTACTTTGCAGCAAGTGATCTGTTACCAGTATGCATACCAAGGAAGGTTGGGAACAGATTCTGAGCAACACGGGGTATTGAATTGGAATGAAGTCATTTTCTTAGCCATCTAAAAATCAAGCCAGTTTTAAACAATCAAATCTTGGGTTGCCTATTATTCAACGTGCTCCATAGATGTAAAACTATGCACTGACATTACCATAAAAGTCTTGACCAAGATCATTCAAAGTTCATAAACCTCTTGAAACTGTTTGCTTTACGTACTAGCTTTTAAAGTTATACTTGCAAAGAAATTCATGCTTTCTACACTGACACTCGTCAGTGGGAGGCCCAGATCTGTATGGTGATCAGAATATCTCTCTCCTATTGCATCTTTTTATAGTTTTGTAGTGATCTGTTTCTATGTCTGTTTTCCTAGTAGAATGCAATTTCCTTGAAGTCTGTACTTTCAGATCATGCATGGTGCTCACACACATTCAGCATGGTATAGACCAATAACCAAACAATTCTTCTCCAAAATGTTTCCCCTTTTTTTGACCATATGGCTAGATCTCAGTTACCTGTGAGATTTGGTAGCGTACAGTCATGTAATATGACTTAACTTAGTGCTCTGGTCTCAAGAGGCAGAAAAATCAAATCTCTTCCATTGCATTATAAACAAATGACATCACAAAACCTGGCAAATTCTTAAAGACTCGCATCAATTAGGAGTCACTCTAAAACCAGGCTAGCCACAATCATTTTATGAACATATTCAGAAGAATATTTTTCTAGCAGCATGCATGAATGAATGTTGATATACAGATTTTCAATCACCAGGCTTTCTGAGCTAATTTGTTTCATAGGAAATATTTCTGAAAGGATTATGATGTAAAATACATGAATTTTAACAATAGACTTTTATGCATAAAAATCTGCTTTTCTCTCATGAACTATTTTATATGTAAGGTGTGTTACCGCCCAACAAACATGTTTCCTATTCTTTTTCCCTTTCTTGCTTTCTTTATACACTTTTATGTGCATTATTTCTTTTTCTAGAAAAATATTGGTAGTTGATTTTCTTTCTCTTAAGCAGTCAACTCAATATTCATTTCTGGAGGCAAGAATAGTTTAGGAAAAGCATATTGGTCAGTATAAATCACATTTAATCTTTCCAATCTTTCTATTTATTTGGAGACTCTTCTAGACCTCAGGCATATTATAATGATCCTTGTGATAAAAAGAGTTTGCTTAAAAATCGGAGCAATACCTTGCAAACCAATAGAATACATTCCAAGTATGGGGAAAAAAATCTGATTGAGGTTTTGAAATAAATGATGACATTAATGTAAAAGTCTATTCTTCTTCAGTACAGACAATTAACTTAATTACCAAACATGTATTGAGTTGACATAGTTCAAAAATAATGATAATAAAAAAGCTTTTATTTAGTTTCAAATCAATAATATTAATTTAATTGGTTCTAAACCTATTATTTCTGAACTCAATACTTTTAAAATTAAAAATTTTTAAGTCATAAATAAATCTTCTGTGATTTAAGCAATAAATAAAGCTTCTGTATTTTGATAGGCTAAACCTTTAATTTGTTTTGATTATAGTTTACATACAGGTTAAATTACATTGAAACAAATTATATTGCAATGAAATCTTCCTTTAGAGCAAGGGATTTGAACTCTCATTTTCTGCATTTCAAGTACTATTTGTTGCAATGAAATCCTAACACAAGGAAAGTTTTGGCTGATCTCTTGAGTGTTTTGTTAAAATGCATTTATAGTTTTTCTGAAAGCTATGATAAGAATGATAGTTGAGCTAAAAGCACAGTCCATGTATGGGAAGGAGTAAATTAAAGTCCACTGGGAACCATAGAACACTTGGAATTGTGATTTCCATAGATTAAATATAGATAAAAGATCCAATGCATTTTTAATCTCTTTATTTTTACCTGAATGTTTCCAGAGTAAACAGACATGCAAGAATGTTTAGCTAGGTTACTCTGTGTGAGATCAACAATCCTCTGCAACTATCACCCAATGTTTCTAGGATGCTAACTCCAATAGAAATTGCAGCTTAATGAGAAAAGTGTTGAAGGATTAAAAATCTCTGTGCTTTTTCTCCTATAGGTTTTTCTACAGTAAGTCACATGATCAGACATCCATGTGTGCAGACTATAAGAATTATTTAATTATAAAAATGATAAAATATAGCATTGATTATTACTAGATGATTTAATAAAGCAAATAATTATTAGCAAAATATCAAAAGAACTTTTTTGATAAACTTATTTTATGCTTGTTTGGATGCACAGATTTAGAGTTCTAGCCTTAGTCAGTGATGAAATTGATGAAAATGCTGATATTTGCATACTTTCTAATGTAGATAAAGAGCCAGTAGCACATTGCAGTGAGAGGTGTTAAAAAGGCATACACTTGGTAGTCCCATTTTGTCCAAGGAAGTCAGAAGCTAGGTCATTAGCTGGGGATGTCTTTAAGAGCTTGAGGAGACTTGGAAAGTTTGGGAGTAATCTCCATAGAAGATAATAGAAAAATCTATCCAAGTGTGAGAAAAAAATATTAATTTGCTTTGAGTCCACCTAATATTAGAAAAATATACTTTTAGATGGAATATTGGAGCTCCAAAATTATTTAAATATCTAATATGTGCTTTGTTGTCTAGACACTGAGGGTCCAGCCCAGGTCTTATATAGTTGCTGTCTAAAGGTATATTGGTTATGTGATTTCCTGTGTGTGAGAATGAAGAAAACTGGTTACTTAATTGCTTCAGCTTGGAACAACTGAGGAGCAGGTATGGAAGAAGGCCAAAAGTGTAGTGTATTTCATTTAATAAATATTTATTGAGCATCTTAATACTCCAGCTACTTTGGCAGGAGTCAAGGATTGAAGAAATAATTTCTTCCACCCAGCTTGTATTTTACTGGGAAAGACAGGAATGTTAGCAGATCTTTGTCATTAGCATGTGATCACTGTCATAATGGTCATGAGAGCAGAGTGTGTGGGGATAGGGGCTCTTAGCTCAATTTGCCAGAGACCTGGAAGAAAGTTTCAAGGAATGAATCCTAGGTAAAATGATGCCTGAGCCAAATCTTCCCAGGGACTATGTGATATTTGCAGAGAACTGTGAGTTGATATCCTTTCTACAAAGAGATGCAAGCAGGGCCTAGTGTTGAGAACAGAGAAGGAGTGATCAGAAACTAGAAAGCCCTGGTGAGGCACACAGACCAAAAAATGCACTAGGTGATCAATTTTGAGGTCCAAGCTGAGCAGCAAAATGCCTGAAGCCAGGAGGGTTCAGATAGACTGGAAAATATTTCTGGGCCCAAAGAACCTATCTCTCCTTCTGAGGCAGAAAAGAAGCAGTGAGAGAGCTCAAGGAGAGTGTGAGACTGGGCCATCTGAGTTTGAGAAGCCCCGTGTGAAGTTGCTCTAGGGGAGGAATAGGTCCAAGATGTCCACGAGGACAAGAGGCTTGAAGGGCCTGGAAGTAATAATCAGAGTCACCCAGGAAGTCCAAGAACTCACGAACTTTTTGGTGTGTTCTCATATACATTGTACTTTCTAAGAATGACAGGAGATAGAAAAAAAAAAGAGAGAAAATTATAAGTTATATTACAAACCAGTCAATGAATAAGAGGTAAAAACCCCCAAATTACTTAGCTATAGTTCTATGAAGCAACAAAGCTTGGCTTAGATGCCATGGACTTTTAAAAACAAGGGACTTGATGTGAGAGTTTCTGTGCAGAGCACAGGACCCTAAAACATCTCATGTCCCTTGCGACTCTTTTGGGAGCCTCCTAGCCTCCAGAGCAAGGTATGCTCCTAAAGTCCTCATAGATGTGGGGCTCATGGATTAAGGCCTCATTCTTCAGTCTGATCTGGATGTTTGTTGTGCCTGCACCAAAGGAGAAACAGATGACTCAAGTTTGCCCAGTAAACCAGAGCTTGATCTAACCAAAATGCAAAAATTTTGCTTGAAGTTTGTTATACTAGACTTCACCACATTTTCTAACAGTTACATTTCTCATTCAGATGATATTTTTTGCTAATGAGTTATTCTCTTTAATGCAAAACTACTGATGAAAATTATCTTGCTAGAATTATAATTATTCAACTTAACGGAGCCTCACTGATAAATTAAAGAACTCTCTTGGCCTGGGCATTGTCTATGGGCTTCTCACACCAGTGTCATGTCATTGAGATAATTCATAGGCCTGAACATTGCTACCAATCCTGAGAGCCAGTTCCCTCTCAATTTCTTTTTTGGTTGCAGTCTGTTTTTTTTTTTTTTTTTTTTTTTAAACCTTTAGTTGGAGCTGGGGTTGCGGCTCAGCAGTAGAGCGCTCGCCTGGCATGTGAGAGGCCCTGGGTTCTATCCTCAGCACCACATATAAAAATAAACAAATAACACAAAAGTATTGTGCTCAACTACTAAAAGCAAAACAACAACAACAACAACAACAACAAAACCCCCTTAAGTTTATTGAAGTTTAGTAAACAGACATGGAAATTTTTGGTCAGAAGTGAGCCCAGGTCTAAAACAAATTCTTCAGTGCTAAACACCCAGATTGAAACCAATATGTGGCAATTTTCTAGACATTGTATATCTTTGTGTAGATAAATCCTCTGATTGTATGATTTAGACCTCTCAGATAGCTTTCCAAGAACTTCTGCTTACTGGTGTGTTTAGAAGAAACTCACTTATTTGTTTGATGGTTTCCCTAGAATACCATTATTTTTATGGAAGAATCTAAGTGTCTTGAATAGCAGACACTATTTATGTCAGATAATACTTTAACATTAAGTCTGAACAATTACTCTTCTAGTAATCTGACCTCTGTGGAACATCATTCTTGGTATTAAGCTTAATATATTTATGTGCTTATAGTTTAGCAAAAATATTATTGCCAATGTTATTTCATCCTCAGAAATCTCTCAGAAGGCCCGGTGTGGTGGCATATGCCTGTAATCCCAGCAACTTGGGAGGCTGAGGCAGGAGGATTACAAGTTCAAGGCCAGCTTCAGCAATTTAGTGAAAACCTATCTCAAAATAAAAATTAAAAATGGTTAAATGCTCCTGGGTTCAATCTCCAAAAACACCCCTGCCTCTTTCTCAGAAGCAGAGCAAATATATTTATCCCATTTGTAGATGAAGAAACTGTTAAACAGAGAGATGAAGAAATTTTCCCCAGGTGTATAGATAGCATTGGCAGGACTGAGGCTAAAAATTGAGCCTTCAAGAGGTTTATAGGCAAGAAACTTCCTCTCCTATTTCATACAAAAAAAAGATAAAAACTAAATTCACAAAATATTCTAATTCAAATTTTGGGTTGATTTTATAACTGATTCCCATCCATTATCTTGTCAAGTCTTTCAGGGAGAATAGAACAACTAAACTGTGAAAATATTTTTGGAAAAAAAAATCTTTAGGCATAATGTTAAAGCTAGAGAAGATAAATCTTTAAAAGTTTGTTTGCACTGAGAGGAAGAAAACATGTTTAAATTATTTTTTAAAATGAAGGGTATTTTAAAAAATGAGGGCAAAACAGAGTACTTTAAAATCGGAAAAGGCTAAAACAGCCCCTATGTATCAGAGTATGGTGAGTTTTTTGATGGTAAAGATCTAAAAGAATTTTAAAAAGCTGGGTATGGTGGTGCACCCCTGTAATCCTAGCTACTCAGGAGGCTGAGGCAGAAGGATGACAAATTCAGGGCCAGCCTGGGTTACTTAGCAAGACCCCGTCTCAAAGTAAAAAAATAAAAATAAAAAAAGGGTTAGAGAAGTAGCTTGTGATTTAGCATTACTGGGTTCAATCCCCAGTGGAAAGAAAGAAAGAAAGAAGAAAGGAAGGAAGGAAGGAAGGAAGGGAGGGAGGGAGGGAGGAAGGAAAGAATAAAATCCCATCATTTTTAAAAGCTAATTTTTAGATTTTGCTTCAAGACACATAAAATATTCATATTTTTGTAAATGGGTATCTCCTTCTTTCAGAGATGCCTCAGAAGGGACTCATTCATATAGATATCTGTGATGGTTAACAAACAGAACACCCATAATTGTATCTTCATGAACCCTTAGATTCACTCTCCCCATGATAGAATGGAGTAGCCACCAATATAATTAAATCATTAAAGTTAAGGGAGACATGGCTTTTTAAAAAGAGCTCTCCCTACCCCAGACAGGGCAAGGGGGGCCATCTAAATGGACTTTCTCCATTCCTTACTCTTCATTTTTATTTTATTTTTCTCAAGTTTTCACCAAATTGCCACTTATTGCCAGGGGTGGCACATTTGTTATTCCTCATTAAGAATCAGCTTTATTGAACTGGAAATCTCATCCTCTCCCCATTTATTAATATAGTCTTAGAAGAATCCTCCCATTGTGGTTGGTAGCTGCTCAGGTGGGTTTAAATGTGGTGCACTTGTTGGCCGTTTAGCCCACGGGGATTGTGCTGAGACAGACTTACTCAGGCTTCCTTTGAACACAGAAATGAAAATCAATAAACAATTTGAACTTCTTCAAGGAGAATTTTTCTCCTCTAATGAATATACAAGCTTGGTTACAGCTTAATTCAAAGATTGAATTTAGTGAGTGTTTTTGCCTTGCACCATAAGCATGACAAAACAGAAGCCTCAAATGACAAGCCCCACAGGGAGACTTAGTGTTAAAAAAAAAAAAAAAAAAAAACCTCTCCCACCCCAGGCCCATATAAAAATGAGAAAAGTCAACTAAAATAATATTTACTTGAACTACAGTCCTGAGAAATAGTCCAGTGAGTGCCCAGTGGTGTAATTTGTCCTGTGTGTACACAAAGAGTTTTGAAACAAGATGATACACATATAAACAACAACAATGAAGAGGTTCACTCAATCCAACATACAAATATTTTACCAATTAGGATATTTTGTATTTCAAGTGACAGATATGCAACCCCGGCTTTAGGTAAGTCTTCACGCAGAGGCTCATGTGAGGTTTCTGTCTGCTCTGGTTCCTTCTGTCCTACCCCCATATCAACTTCATCCTTATTCTCTATGTAGAAGCAAGGTGTTCCCATGCGACAGCAAGACAATTTCAAAGAAAGAAGTAAAGGCTCATTCCATCAATAGCTGAAAATATGCCCAGGTCCTGGCTCCTGAATAGGGGCCTAAATAGGGTCATACGGTCATTCCTAATGGTGCTAGAGGAACAGGATGTACTTATTGGTCCAGGGCCACAGAAATCTCTATATGGCATCAAGAATGGCATCAACCCCAGGAAAGTCTTGAAGTATCTTCCAGGGGTGGTTTCTCAGAACAAAGTTGAGGTAATATTTTACCAAGAATTGTGGGGGGGGGGGGTACTATATGACCAAAACCAGAGATGGAGGCAGGTATAATAGATTTAAGGAATGGTTGATTAAATTAGATAATGCTACTCTTAAAGTTGTCTGTAAAACGTGGTAATTGATTGGCCTGTATCCATGCTTTATCACCAGAAGCTTATGATATTAAGCACACATGAATGAATAGCATTTTAAAAATTTTGTACATAAAAATAAAGGTACAACCCTATAAACAGTAGGCCAATACCACAAATGAAGCTAAAGTTAAACAAACTTATTGAACTGACAATTTTACTTACAAATAAAATTTATTATGAAAGAACTATAAAAATGAATTCATACTTTTTGTTAGAAATGACTTCAGAGCCTTAGGTTTTTATCTACTTATTTATTTATTACAGTATTTTAGAATTAAGATTCTGATTTTTTTGGCATGGTTTAGAAATTTACTCCTTGGATAAATGAAAGGGAAAGAATTATATTTTGTAATCTCTCCCATACAGTCTTGATTTTCCTCTGATAAAAGAAAAGACATACACAGAGAGGAGACTGTAGGACTCCCTGTCTTTATCCTTTGTAAATCAAGAGAAAACATTCTTCTGCTGGTTTTTGACAAGCCCAGTTGTAGAATACCACAAGTGAGATAATTTAGGTGATTAATGATGATGATGGCTTTTGGGTTTTACAGGTAGAAGCAAACCACATGTCCTGAATCTGGAGAAAAACATCAATATATTTTTAAGTGTAGTCTGAGACTTTGTGTGTGTGTGTGTGTGTGTGTGTGTGTGTGTGCACGCGCATTTGTGTGGTGCTGGGGATTGAACCGAGGGCCTTGGGCATACAAGGTAAGCATTCTACCTACTGAGCTACATCTCCAGCTTAGATTCTTACTTGATTTACATCTACTACTAGTATTTATAGTGGTTTAGAAATATTCCTATAAACCCTCTAAATATCCCCCAACCCTCTAAAATATTGGTGCCCAATTCCCATCACCTGGAATGAAATCAGGCTGGCTGGATTCATGACTCACTTTTAACAAATGGAGTATGGAAGACGTAATGATGTCTGTCTTAAGTCATAGAAAGGCATTGCGATTTCCTTTTTGCTTTCTCTCCCCTTTAAGTCTCTATTAGCTTTCCATTCCTGTGACAAAATACCTGAGAAAAGAAACTTATAAGGAGGAAAGATTTATTTCATTTCAGTTTTAGAAATTTGAGTCTGTGGTCACTTGGCTCTATTGTTCTCAGTCTATGGTGACATGAAACATCATGGCAGGGAGCTCATGGTAGAACAAAGCTGCTCACCTCATGGCAGCCTAAAAGCTGAGAGGAGAGCTTGCTTTTATAACAAAGCCCCTCCCTGCAAGCCCATTAAGCTATAAATACTTAAATGGATTCATTCATTCATTTGGTCAGATCCCTCATGATCCAATCACCTCTCAAATGTCCTACCTCTGAACACTGCTACACGGGGGACCAAGCCTTCAATACATGAGTCTTTGAGGGAACATTTAAGATCCAGAACACTTTGCTACTTCCCATGTCATGAGGACACTCAAGTACCCTATGAAGAGGTCTTTGCATTAAGGAAGAAAACTCTTCTGACTATAGCCATCTAGGGACTGAGACTTCCAGCCTCAGTGACTGAGCCATTTGGAGGCAGACCCTCCAGCTTCAGTTAATCCTTTGTTTGACTGCAACCTCAGTCTATCTCTTAAATTCACCCTAAAATGTGAAACCCTATACTGAAACCACCTAGTGAAGCTGTTTCAACATTCAGGATCCTCAGAAAACATGAGATAATAAATATTTGTTGTTTAAAGCCATTAATTTGGAGCATAATTTTTTATGCAGCAGTAGATAATGAATTCAGGATCCAACCTTATTTCCCATTGCTCATCAAGATGCAAACTCTCCTGACATATATCAACCAATAAATTAGTTAATCAATCAGTCAACCAATTGAGTATGCATTTACTACTTCTTCCAGGCCCAGCATAATCTCACACTTAACCTCAGCACCTCCCTTATCTCCTGCTGTTGCCCACACTAATTCTATCTGAACTCTTCTCTTCTTTAAATTTCTGGTTTTCTAGTTGGTAACATATAGGTTAGCACAGAATTTTTCTTTAATTGACTTACTTGTGTTATATTTGGCAATTTTTTCTAAAGAACTTGGGTCTTAACCTGTTAAAATATTTTTAAATGCATTTTTGGACTTAATAAGGCTTGATTAATTGAAGCAGCAAAGAATGCCTTGAAAGTGCTTGACTTCCAGTGGCTATGTTTGATTTGGAGCAAGTGCTATAATGTGGTTCTAGCCAGGAAGCAGTCTGGCTCATATCTGCCTTTCCACTTTACCTTTGCCCAAAACAGGGGGACAACAAACTTTTTCTATAAATGATCAGAGAATAAACATTTTGGATTTGCTGGCAACGTGACAGTACTCAACTTTGCTGTTATAACATGATGGTTGTGACAGATAATAAGTAAAATAATGGATATGGCTGTGTTCCAATAAAACTGTATTTACAAAAGCAAGTTGCAAGCCAGTTTTGGCCCGTGGGTGATAGTGTGTGGATTCATGCTGTAGGGTGATATTTTCTAACACTCTTAAAAGTAGCAAAAGACTCAACTCTCTGGGGTTGTAGCTCAGTGGTGGAACACTTGCCTAGCATGTGTGAGGCAGTGGGTTCGCTCCTCAGCATCCACATAAAAATAAATAAATGAAATAAAGATATTGTGTCCATGTACAACTAAAAAAAAATTCTTTTTAAAAGGATCAACTGGAAAGCTTGTTTTGAGCACTCCTACCTGACTTGTGTTGGAAAAAAGCACAGCTGACAATCCTTATTTTCTAACAAATTTGGAAACCCTGAAGGAAAAAAAAAAAAAAGAATCAAACTTAGGGGATAGGAAGGGCAGCAGAATACAACAGACACTAGTATGACAGTATGTAAAAACGTGGGTGTGTAACCGATGTGATTCTGCAATCTGTATACGGGGTAAAAATGGGAGTTCATAATCCACTTGAATCAAATGTATGAAATATGATATGTCAAGAGCTTTGTAATGTTTTGAACAACTAATAATAATAAAAAAAAGAATCAAACTTACTGTTTTCCTGTACCAAGGGCTGTTTTCACAGAGATATGGGGCAGGCATCAAAAGCATATTTCTGGATGACTTTGATTTCTGTGAAGATGCAAGGCCACAGATTTCACTAAGGACTGTCATTTTCTCCCCCACACTCAGCTACGTTTCTTATGGTAGGAAAGAGAGACAGTGAGCAAAACGATACTTCCCTATTTCATTAAGGGAAAATTAATGTCATAAGAAAAGCTTCTGGATTTTCCACTGGGCTCTTCAACTTTAAAAATACAGTCATCTCAATTACTGTTCTGCACGATGTTTAATTTTCTTGAAAAGATAGTTTCTTCACAAGATTAAGATTTTGAAGGTACAGAATTTAGATACATAACATGAAATAGATGGAGAACAGAAAAACTTAAATCTGACCAAAGTCTGACCAAAGAGGTGACCTGCAGTGCTGTGCTACAATGTCAATTGTGTGATTTAGTTATTAAAAACAAAATCACAATGGCAAGTTTTGCCTGGGTTTCCTACCTGCAATCTAGTCCAATCTAGTGAGCTTTACATCACTCTAACTAGATTTCCTCTCCTTTTCTTTTTTGCAAGGACTGATTTTGTTTTACAACTTCAGTAACCCTGATCAGAAGAGGGACACTAACCCTATCAATGAGCCATAATTCTCCCAACAAATTGCTGGGGAGAACCATCATAGATATAGATATGGATAGAACATGGTTTAGTTTTTTAACTTTGATGATACTGACTGTTTAAGCTGCAAAAATACTTTGTTATAATTGAGGCTGTCCTATGCATTATAGGATGTTTAGCAGCATCCCTAACCTCTATCTATTAGATGCCAGTCACACCCTCAAATTATGTCAATCAAAAATGTTTCCAGACACTGTCAAATGTACCTTGGGCTGGGGCCAGAGCCAGGGCCAAGGCCAGGGTGCAAGATTGCCTCAGGTTGAAAAACATTGATAAAGAAAGCAAGTATGTACCCCAAGCAAAGTGGAGAATAGGAACAGTTTTTCAGTCATCCTATACAAAGATCCTGCCCTCAAATATCTTCCTGAAATAGATAAGCAAAAGAAGGGCTCATTCACACTCTAATTATTTAGGTAACTGACTTGATTCTTCTCTTAACATATGTGAACACCAGCAGTAATACTCGCCTATCCTGGGACAAATGCACAGGGAACAAATGTTTCAGGAACACCTGGGACCATCATCTGTGGGATCCCTCAGTAACGATTTTATAACACCCAGATGTTAGAAAAACCATGTGCACACACTGACCCAGGCTTGCTGCATTTTAACAAGTCTGCACCCAGAGAATTCAAGGGAAAATCAAGAACTAGGCAGTATGCACCATCTGGTGTTTTAAAAAATATACACTGTAAGCCCAATTAAGAACTATTTAGACTATTTATGAATGAGCTTATTTTGAATAAAAGAGAAGCCAAAATAAATGAACTGGATGGGAATTTTCTCTTGAGTTTCCTAGTAAATTATTTTATGGTAATGGGATTTTAGAATACAACTTAAGACCCTGTTCTGGAGTGAATTGTGCTGCTCGCCCCCCTCCCCTCCATTCATATGTTGAAGTGCTGATCCCAGTACTTCAGAATGTGTTTGGATACAAAGTCTTTAAATGATGTCTTTATGGTAGGGCCCTAATTCAATATGACTTTTTTTCCTTACCAGAAGAGCAGCTTTTGGACATGGATATACACAAACACAGAGGAAAGACAACATTAGAAC
This sequence comes from Marmota marmota marmota, assembly GCF_001458135.2. NCBI lineage: Eukaryota > Metazoa > Chordata > Mammalia > Rodentia > Sciuridae > Marmota > Marmota marmota. The sequence goes on along the minus strand of NW_026000016.1, from coordinate 30,339,049 downwards.
ACAGTAAGTGTAAGAAGTTAGCTATCTGAAAGACAAGGAAAGAGGTGTCAGAAGAAACCAAACTGCTGAACTCCAACCTTTGCTGTGACAAAATAAATTTTTGTTCTTTAAATCACCCAGTCTGTAGTATTTTGTTATGGTATCATCAGAAAACTAATATAGAATTACACATAGTGCTGAGCATGTAATAGAATCACAACATGTGGTCGTAGTTATTGATATGATTATTATCTCATCAGTATTAATTTCAATTAATTTCCAAAAGCATTTACTGAGGGTCTGCTGTGTCTCAGACTTATTGCTCTATGCTGAGGATAAAAAGGTATGTCAGTGTCTTCACTACAGTAGGTGAGATCAGGTAAACCATTTTAGAAAATAAGGTACAAAATAACTCATTAAAAATACTAAATGAGGTAAGTGCTATTAGAGAAATTCAGGCCCACTACCCATTATCTACAATGTCTATGTCTAAAACTGGAAGTTTGTTTTTTTCATAACTTCTTGGAGAGCAAAACCTGACCTAAACTGAACTCATTTGATGGCAAGACTTGACCTCAAGCTATTAATGTCTGACTTGATCCCACTGAGTATGAATATTTTATGGTTCCATTTGATTGGTTGTTTCTTTGCAGCTCTTCAAGAAGTTCTGACTGCACAATAACCTGACATTCCATCTGGCTTCCCTTATTTCCCTGTCTCTCGGCTCCCTCCCCCAATGCCCTGGAATTTCATCTCAACCATAAAGCAACTAAACTCGGATACCTGTCTCAATCTCTGCTTTCTAAGAGGCCAAGTCAAAGATAATTGCTACTACATTTTAAAAACCACACCTAGAGGATAGGATTTGAGAGGGAGATTTCCAACTTGTCTGAAAGCAATAGGGAGTCCAGTGTGAGTGGCGGGTAGGATTAACCCAGGTATGCACCAGCATCACTGTAGACACACACACCTGTGGCTAACTGAGATCAGTATAAATAGAAGGGAGTGTGCTGAGAAATCAATTAGCTCAGGCACTTAATGTTATGGGAGGAGTTCCAATTAAAAAGACCGGAGAGGGCAACATTTTGATGGAGTTGGAAACTTGCAAAATAAAGAAATAAAATAGGGCTGGGGTTGTAGCTCAGTGGAAGAGCTGAAAGAGTGCTTGCCTAGCACATGTGAGCACTGGGTTCGAGCCTCAGCACCGCATAAAATAAATAAATAAAATAAAGGTATCATGACTGAAAGAAAAGTGACCACAACACTCAGAGCAACCAAAAGATCTTTATTGCAGCAGTGCAACAGAGGAGAAGAGAGAGAGAGAGAGAGAGAGAGAGAGAGAAACAAGAGAGATAGCAAGAGAGAGAGGGGCCCGGCAGGAGGGAGTTTTTATAGCCCAAATCTAATGAGGTCTCTGGGTCTGCAAGCTGCCTTGTTGGCACAAGGGGGGTTATGTGTTCGGCCTTGAGCAGGGGGTTGAGTGTTCAGCCTTGAGCAGGGGGCGAAGTGCTCAGCCTTGAGAGGGGGCTTGGGCGTTTGGGCTTGAAGCAAACAGGTGATAAAGAACCAGCAGAGGGTTTGAGTGGCCAGGTCATCCTGCAGCTAACTTTGTTTGGCATGCCCTGCAGACAGCTTACTCAGCCTGTCCTGCACCTAACAATGTCCATTTACAACAACAACAACAACAATAATAATAATAATAGGTTCAAGTTAGTTAGTTATTACATAGGCACAGGCTACATGCCACAAAGTCTTTATGAAAAACTTCAAAGAGACAAGAGTCTCATTCAGGTATGGGACAGATTTGAGTTCTAAAGTGGCAGAATTACAGAAGACTAAAGGCAAACAGCCTTGGCAGGTCTCCTATGACAAAGCCTTGCCTCTTATAGAGGAAAAGTGAGACCCTAAGACCTCCTATGAAAATATTTAGACAAGCCTGAGAATATGGAGTCCCAAGATCCCCTTAATCACCTGCCAGCAGAAACAGACTCTTTCTTTTTGTTGGAAAAAAAAAAATAGCCTCCCTTTTCCTGGAGACCATGCAATGGCCTCATTTGAAGTAGTTTCCTTGTTATATGATGTTACGATCCTCAAGACCCACCCGCTGTATTTGTCATTTCCTCTAGGCTGATGAACAGTCATGTCTCAGCAGCCCCAAGCAGAAAGTCCAGGCTCTTTTCCGGGAAGAAACACTCTACATGCCAAAGAAATTAAAGGAATCAAAGGAACACATGTGAAAAGTAGAGGAATGTGTCTTGAGGGTTAGATCAGAGAGGGGAAGGAAGAACATAAGGTTAAGTGGGAAAGAATTAATTGACATGGGGGCATTCCACTATGCTTCAGGGTTCAGTGTCTTGAAAAGACATTGGCACTTGACCTAATGGTTTACCAAGATAGCTCCTTGAAGCCTTACCTCGAAGATGGCCTATATCAGAGCTAAGCAGAAGGCTAATGTCACCACAAAGGAAAATTGTGGTGTCTCATCCAGGGGACTGGAGATGCCAGAACTCCTTTGTTAACATGGAAGTAAGGCTGGAGTGTTGGGTAGGTGAGCATGTTGGATAAGTATGTACAACCTGAGAGTTCACCACCTACATTCTCTGAAAGATAGGAAAGAATGTACCAGTTGTGGAGGGTTAGGGTACCAGTGTTTTTGAAAAGCTCACTTGTAATTATTCTCTGTAGGCCAAGTCCACCAGTAAGAAATACTACCATAAAACTGAGCCCACTAATACATTAAATGACATAGTAGAATGGCAGAGGCCAGCTGACCACTGTTATTCCTCAGAGACTTCATGCAATTACCATAAAGGTATCCAGGCTAGAGTGCTGATATACAGGGACCATGGTAATCTTAAGGGGAAAGTAGAAAGACAGCTCACAAGGTGTTACTCAGTTTGCTAACAACAAATTCAAGAGCTAAGCAGAAGGCTAATGTCACTAAAAGAAAAATCTTGGTATTTCATCCAGTTTCCAAAATTAACTCAGTTTACTGATGGAGCCTATTGATTGAAGAGAAGGTCAGGCACCCCAGAAGAAGTTTTCAGATGCTAGCACAAACATAAGCAATAATTATATTTAAAATTTTTTTCTCAATGGGATCTGCAGTCATTTACTGACAAGTCTAAGCAAAGAGGAATGTCCAGATATTTTAAGGACTTTCTAAAAAGGAGACTAAGCTGTCCCTGACCCCATCATATTTGCAGTGCCACTGTGGTTTTTTTTGGTTAGAGTAGGGACTTGGGAAACCAGGTGATAAATAGAAACATGGTCAAGTCCATTTTGCATTGGTGTCAATAATTTCCCATTCCCATCTTGTGCTTTCCAAACATATAACTGGGCCAATTAAACATAATGACTATCAGAATTCTCATATTCATTCCCTGACATGGGAATGAAGGTCAATATTATGGGAAAATGACCAAGCAGAAATCCCTAAAACTTTCCTCCCTGGGCCCAGCCCAAGTTAAGATAGTAAATCAGAATCAAAATCACATTCCTGAAGTAATGATGGACATTAGTAATATAATTAATACTGACAGGATACAGGCACCACGGGGTCTCTTCTACCCATTTGAGTCACTTGTTTTGTTTCTGCAACACCTAACGGATCTTAACAGATGATAGTGAACTTAGTTGGTAGACTTGGTTGCAATTAATTGTGCCCAGATATGATTATCATTTAAGAAGCCAAATGCAGCTATTGCACTTGGTATTTAGGTATTGTTTTGACAAATTCTTTTTTCTAAAAAAAATATGGAGGATCAAAAGCAGTTTTCCTTTGCATGACAAGGACAGGAGTATACCTTTATTATCTTGCTCCTAAGATATGATAACTGCCCTGCTTTTTTACTTGGTATCATTCATTCGATCATCCTGACATTGCATGAAAGATCACACTGGTCCACTCTAATGACATCACACTAACTAGTTTTGAGTAGCTAGAATTAATAAGCATGTGTTATTGTTTGTCCTTTAAAGGTTTATGTGCTGGAAGCTTGGTCCCCAATGTAACAGTATGAGAAGTGGTAACATTTTTAAGAGGAGGGGGACTCGTGGGATGTAGTCCATCAGAAGGCACTACCTTTAAAAGGGATTAATGCTCATCTCACAGGAGTAGATTAGGCCTGGCAAGACTGGGTAGTTACCATGAGAGGGGGATTTATAAAGCAAGGATACCTCACATGTTTGACATCTTTAGCATGTGCCACTCATTATTCTCACATTGCTTCTGCCATGTTATGATGTAGCATGAGCCCTCTCCAGATGTGGCTGCCTGAGCTTGAACTTGTCAGTCTCCAAAACCATAGCCAAAATAAGACTTTTCTCCTTATAAAATATTCATCCTGAAGTATTTTATATCAGCAACACAAAATGAACGAAGGCAGTATGCAATAGTCTGCATGGCACAGGATGGGTGAAAATCAACAGCACTCATGAACCTTCACCAGTGAAGATTTTGAGAGTTTAGTGGAGTTGCATATGCTGGGATTTTATCTCTGGATAAAGAATGAATTGTTGTACCTCATTCCTTCTACTATTAAGAAAGCAGCTCAATACCTGCTAGATTCCTTTAAATTCTGAAAGCAGTAGTATACCATGTTTGGAAACCCCTTTATGAAACAATCCAGAAATTTCAGTTTCGAATGAAGCTCAGAGCAGGAGAGAACTCTACAGTGGGTTGAGCAAGAGTATCTGATGCTTGGAGCACATTAGCAAGTACCATGGTGCTAGAATTTCTATGATGGGTAAGATTGCCATATGCCATTTCTGCCATGCCCCAGAGGACATTCATAGCTCAGAATCTTCAGGGTGTGGCAGAGTGCCATTTCACATTTGTAAAAGTACAAATAACTCAAATAACTCTTCAATGGGAGCTACACATCATAAAATGAGTATGACTGGATTCCCTAATTATAAAGTTGAGCAGAAAGAGAATTTGTTCATTAAAGGATAAAAGTGATACACTCAGGACAAAGCTCAAGCAGATCCAGAAATCAAAAGAAAATCATGTGGACAGGCAGCCTCTGTTTCCCTCATTACCTACCTGTGCTGTTCTACAATGGCACTTCCCTGAGCTCACTGGAGGTGATGTGTGTGTATGTGTGGTGGGGGTGGAGACTTTCCTTTGATCATCCAACAGAAGGGGAAAAAGACATAAACCTAGTTTATAGATGGATTAGTATAACATTGGCCATCACTAGAAATGAACTGCTGCTGTTTCCCAGTCTCCCTAAGGGAGTCCTGAGGAAAGTAGAAGAGGGAAATTCTCCCAGCAGGCAGAGCTTTGAGAAGTACACTTGTCATTTAGTTGTTAAGGAGGGAGATGGCCTGAAGTCTGAAATACAGATATGAACTCATTCCTAGGCAGGAACAGCTGGTTTGTTCAACTAGTCTTATCCTGAAGATAACACTGAAAGATCAGTGACAAGGGGACTAGAGAAGGGGTCTGTAATTATACACATAGGAGTGGGCCCAAATCATAATCCTATCATGAGATTAATTTCCACCAAAGAACATTCACCGTAATAGATTCTCAACATCTTGCCAGATGGACAGAGTAATCCTGCCTAGTGATGTCAGGCAGCCTTTCTTCATGGTCACCTCAGTATCATGCAGCAATGAACAGAGTGGTCATGGTGGCAAAAATGGAGACTATGCTGGGCTCAGTGTGTCCATCAGTGTTTTGTCACTATGATCAAAATAATTGAGAAAAAGATCATAAGGGAGGAAAGGTTTATTTTGGCTCACAGCTTCAGAAGTTTTAGTCTATGAGTGTCTATGAGTCTGGCTCCATTGCTATAGACCTGTGATGAGGCAGATCATCATGGCGGAGAGGGTGTGGTAGGGCGGAACTGCTCACTTCATGACAAGAAAGCAGAAAGGAAGGGGCCATGGACAAGAAATACCCTTCCAGGGCATGCCTCCAGGGACCTACTTCCTCCCACTAGGTCCCACCTCCTGAATTTTCCTCCACCTTCCCAAAATGCCTGCAGTTATGAACCCATCCATGGTCAGAGCCCTTATGAGCCAGTCATCCCCCAAAGCCCCACTTTGAACATTGCTGCATTGAGACCAAGCCTTCAACACATGATCCTGTGGGGAACAGTCCAGATCCAAACTACAAAACTCAGTATGGGCTGTCTTTCTGACACTGCTCAGTTCCCCATGTGCTAATGGCATACCGTGGAGCTAAGCCCCTCATACAGTACCATTGACTGACCAGCCACCTGGTAATAGGTCAATTCCAATAGGCTCTTCTATCTTGAAGAGGCTAAAATTCATTAGGACTCAAATTGATTTGTAAGGAATTATGTGCTTTCCTTCCCTTCTCTTACTCCTTTACCATCCAGACACTGAAAGAATCTGAGGGCTTACAGAATTCTTTAACCTTTGATGTGATAAACCACACACATAATATAGCCTCAGATTAAAGGACTGCTTTTGAAACAAACATGTGACAGTGGGTTTCATGATCATAAGATCCACTGGTTTTACCATGTATCTCATCATCCAAAGGCAGCTGCGGAAGGCTTGGCTAAGCATGCAGTTGGGAGACATCTTGAAGGGTTGGGTGTTGTCTCTCAGTGTGAACTGAACCAAAGACAAATGAAAAGTTAAATTAAAATAAAGTTATGCTTTGGGCCACTTGGACACATTTGCACCCTTTCAGTCTGTGCATAGTTCCCATACTACAATTGGATCTCCATTGTGTGTGTGTGTGTGTGTGTGCGCACACACACACACGTGCGTAAATAAGGCCCTTCATTTCTTCCTGAGAGGAGAGTCATACTCTCAGTTAGTTAATTAGTCTCCATCAATACAATAACCCATCTCAAATTCCTGATAGAACTAAGGCCTGATGGGGTGACCTGGACCTTTTTCCACAAGAAATTTGAAACATTAGTTGCCCTTCTTTATTGTGTTGCACTTGCTGTAATTGTCCATTAACAATGTTACTGGGCCTGGAAATTTTAAAAAATTATTCTCCTGGGATCTAGACATGCTCCTCCCTGTCTAAATGCATTGTGGAGTAGCAGATCGAGCTTCTCATGGCAATCAGGGTCAAGTACTCTTCATGATAATCAGCTACAATTATTTCAACAACTCCTGCTGGTGTGCTGGTATGAGATGGCCAAAGTGGCCAAGTGTAGTCAAAGCTTCCACTTCAGAGCGATTCTGACAGCTTCCTCTGAGCTCAGTGTTCCATTTCTGACAACCAGGCCTACAGCCTGGTAGAGTCCAAGACTGTGCACAGACTGAAAGGGTGCAAATGTGTTCAAGTGGCCCAAAGCATAACTTTATTTTAATTTAACTTTTCATTTGTTGTTTTTAGTTATATATGACAGTAGAATGCATTTTGACATATCATACGTACATGGAGTATAACTTCCCATTTTTGTGGCATTATGCTGGTGGGGGATTCTTGTGTGGATATAGTAAAGTTATGTCCGATTCATTCTACTGTCTTTCTCATTCTCCCGCTCCCTTACTAGCACTTTGCCCTAATTCGGTGACCCCACCCCCATTCCCTGCCATTGTGAGTCAGCATCTGCAGTTCTGAGAGAACAGTTTGCCTTTGGTTTTTGGGGGGATTGTCTTATATCACATAGCATGATAGTCTCCAGTTCCATCCATTTACTGGCAAATGCCATAATTTCATTTTTCTTTATGGCTGAGTAATATTCCATTGTGTACATGTATCACATTTCTTTACCCATTCATCTGTTGAAAGGCATCTAGGCTGGTTTCATAGCTTAGTTATTGTGAATTGAGCTGCTGTGAACATTGATGTGGCCGTGTCACTATAGTATGCTGATTTTAAGTCCTTTGAGTGGGACAACTGGGTCAAATAGTGGTTCCATTCCAAGTTTTCTAAAGAATCTCCATAATCCTTTCCATAGTGGTTTCACCAATTTGCAGTCCCACCAGCAACCAAAGCATAACTTTATTAAGCATATATTATTTGCTCAGATTCTCTCAAGCTCACTGTCTTCTAGAACCTCAGCTATTTGCTCTATCTGAGCTCTTACTTTGACCTTAATCTCTGGCTATGCAACCTGAGCCCCAACAACTAAAGAGGCATAATTTCCTATTTCTCTTCTTTACAGATGGGATGAAACACCACCCCATATGGCAAAGAATCTAGCTTCCCCAGCAGCTGTCAAAGGGGCCCAATTATATGCTCAGAAGTGTGAGGTAGCTAGTTCCATATAAGATGAAATGATGAATGGGAGGAGGAAGAGAGGAGGATTCAAGGCCATAGGTTCCTTCTCTCTTGAGGGAACTTATAGGCATGCTTTTTCAATAGCTTAATGGAATACACCATATGCAGCCTGGTCAGTGGTATAATTGAGCTTACTCTCACAGGTTTTTCAAGAGCCAATTGAATGTACTTCTTTCTGACTCTGCATCCAGTGATGTCACCTTGGTAGCTTAAAATCAGCTATGGAAAATGTATTTACACCATGAAGGCTGGCAAACATCGCACCCTCTGGAGAGCTGGTTTTTAAATATTTACTCTGTAAACCATTGAACTTAAAGGAAACTCCTGCCGAGTGACTGGCTGTGCCTATTCATGGCTCATCATGAAGCAATGGCTATAACTCACTACCCATCCTTCTGTGGCTACCCATCCTTCTCATCCTCATTCTCCTTTTTCTTTTCACTCTCTCTACCATTGTGTATCACTTCCCAAATAAAGAATCGACAATATCCGCTTCAGCCTCTCTTCACCAGAAAACCTGGAGTAAGATAGGGGGTTATAGGAGTAAAACGACTTGGGATCTTCATTGACACTGGAAAACTCGGGATGTTGTGGAATCCATGTAATATGCTGTGGGAACTTTTTCTAGTAACATAGATCCCATTGGTCGGAAAAATGAAGAAGAGACTTGGTGGGATGTTTTTAGGTTCAAATCAGTGAGAAATGGTTCAGTATGAAAAAACTGAAGATGGCTGGCTTGTTTTTAGTTGAGATGGTTCGTCTGGATTTAAAGGTCCTTTAAGAAGTAAATATAGGAGAAGGCAAAGGACTGAGGGATCAGAGCCAAAACACACAAGAAGAATTGATGAGGACCAAAAGCACATACAATAAACACAAAAGAGTAACAACAAACTTCTTGAAAACAAAGTTTTCTGAGTTTTTTCCCCAAAGAGATATCAAAACAAATATTTGATTTCATGTATATTAGCCTAAGGTTTTCTCTTACACTTATTCACCTCTAGCTAGTGTTCTTGCTGCTCTTTACATAAACCAACCTTGATCAAGTGCTTGGAAGACTATGCCTCAATGGTGATATTCACGTGGCGTTTGCCCTCACTTATACCAGTTTGCAACTCATGTATCACCTGTAGTAATCTCTCTACAATAGCCCATTTTTTTTCTGTTTCTGCATTCAGATTTTTTTTTCTTCATAGCCTTTATCACAATCTGGCATTATTATTTGTCACCTTTCTTTCTGAGTAGAATACACACCTCATGAGGGCAAAGACGCTATCCATTTTGAATCCCTGTCACTTATAATAGTATTGAGCACACGACAAGTAGATCATTTTTTGACATTTGTAGAGTCAAGTCATTATTAACCGTTAATTCATTCAATTATTCATAATTAAATAAGTATATTGAATAATTAACAATAATTACTCAATCAAAGATCCTGTGTGTGCCTAGCTGTCTGCTAGGTTGGAAGATGATGAGGTTTAAGCATTAATTCTAACCTTTGAGCAGCTCACTGTTTCATTGAGGTGAATGGTTGCATGAACACATGGAGCATCAACAGCGGCATTCGTATGTTGAATCGATCATGAGCATTCCATTTGACAAGTGTTTTAAGATTTCAGAAGAGAGAAGAACACAGCATCAGAACAGCCAAATAGATAATTTGGAATAATCAGAACTGCTAGGATTGGTTTGATATAGGGAGTAAGGGATAGAAAGGAGTATTATTTTGGAATCTTTTCTATGACATGACCGGTGCTGAATATGTTGATACCCAAACAGACAACATCTTAAAGCCCCCCAAACAGTCATTTGTCCAATTACTTTGTCTACACAACACACGCACACACCTCAGGTAGGAGATGTAGGCATGAGTTTAAGTTAATGTTTAAGCAGCTGTGTGTAATATTTTGAGCTCTGTTGTAAAGAGATGAATAAATATTGATTGGTTCAAGTGAAATGAGGAAGACAGTTCCAGTGCTGGACTAGGTCTGTGTACCCTTTAGGAAGGGAAAAAGAAGATGGATTCTGTTTGTCAGGGACTGACTGATGTCCAGTTCAATGCTCTCATTTGGTGTCAGCCTCCAATAAAAATGAGGCCAGTTGATTTATTTGAGTATTTTTTCACTCTGGCTATTTGACAAAAAGCCCATTTAAATTGGCCTCATCAATTGTACACTTTTATCCTGTTTTCAATTCTTATTTGTGCTGTCTTCTCAACACTGGTTTAAATTTTCCATGTTTTAACTCCAATTTTTTGAATTCAGAATTGGATGCATTCAAAGATTATTTCTATTTATTTGTCTTTTTTTAAATTGTCATAATATTTGTATTTTTTATGGGGTACAGTATTGTAATTCAATACATGCATATAATGTTTAAATATCAAATAAGGATAAGTAGCATTTTTATTTCCTCAAGTACTATCATTTCTATGTGTTGAGAACTTTCACAGACTTCTCCTCTAGTTATTTTGAAGTGTATAATCAATTGTTGTAGTCTATATTTTTCCTATTGTTCTAAATAAAATTAAAGCTACTTTCTCCTCTAACTGTGCTTTGGGACCCATTATTTACCCTCTCACCTTACCCTCCCCTCTCCCTTGCTGGCCTTTAGTGACTTTAATTCTACTCCCTACTTCTATGTGATCAGTTTGTTTAGCTTCCACAAATGAGTGAAAACATAAGATATGTCTCTCTGTGCCTGGCTTATTCCACTTCACACAATGTCTTCCAATTCCATCCACATTGCCACTAATGATAGGATTTCATCATTTTAAAGGCTGAATAATATTCCATCTTGTATGCATACAAAAATATTTTCTTATCCATTCATATTGAATGGACATCTCAGGTATTCCATATGTTGGCTATTATGTACAGTGCTTCGACAAACATTTCCTTAAGATGTATCCCAGCAGTGGGATCCCAGTAGTGGGATCAGCAGATCATTTGGTAGTTCTACTTTTGGAGGAATCTCTACAGGGTTTTCCATAATGATGTACTAACTTAAATTCCCACCAACAATGGATAAGAGTCCCCTTTTCTCCACATCTTCACCAGCACTCATTGTCTTCTGTGATTTTGATAGCATCCATTCTTACTGGAGAGAGGTGATAACTCATTATAATTTCTTGACTTGTAAAACTACTACATTTAAAATATCCAACATCTTCACCCCAAAACTTTGATTACCAATTCCTGAGAGCTTCAGCAGGAGTCACTGATTTGTTTAAAGCCAGAGGATTTTCTTTCAGAGCCTGTGGTGGGATCCTGTCTTTACCAGAAGCTCCTGGAGGAGCAATGTTATTCTTAGTGACCTTAGAACCCAAGAGGATAGAAAGGACCTTCATTCCTAAAGCTGCTTTTTCTAAGCCGTATCTGGTAACTCTAACCTGGACACTAGGGTAACACTGATTCAGACCTCAGGAGGTTTGCATTAGTTTTTTTTTTATTTTTCCTACAAAAAAGGAAGATGTTTTTAGCTCTAACTAATGGTTACTAAGGCCCCTCTGGAAATTGTTCCATGGATAAGGCCAATTACTTCTTTTAGTTTAGGAAAGTGTTCTAAAGTTATTTGATAAGCAGTTTCCAAAAGTTTGATAAGAAGAGTAGTTCCAAAAGAAATTAGGAGCCAAGTAAGCCAAACACGCATGTCATGGTAAACCTTACTCATGGGAGAGAAGCTAATCAAGTTATTACTGTCAAAAGACTTCAAGGAGTTTTTCCCCAGCACTACAGGAGGAAGAATAGACAGAAGAATAGATTTGCATTGAATGTTGAGTGCAACAAAAAGATATGAATGGATGGATCTGCAAATCTTAGAGAGTTTTGCTACTTATTGGTTAAAGTACAAACATTTGTGAAAAACCTAGATTTAGAGCAGAATGATTTGTCAATGTATATTCCAGAGTGATGTAATTCCATTGCTATATTTGCTAAAAAAAAAATGTTCCTATTTGAGGCCAGAAGGATTGATGTTGCTTTCTTGGTAATATACCAAGAAACAGTCTGATGTCTTTTAAAACAAAGCAATACAACACTCTAAATGTACAAGCAACATTGCTCCAGGAAACACATTTGTCTGTCAAAGCCAAATAGTAATCTTAATTTAATGAACATCTTTAGCTTGCTGAGTCCATCGGGAAATGAAAGAGTCTTTAGGGAAAGCCTGAAAATGAACTATACCAATTTGCCAGGCAGCTTTTTATTTAGGGTGAAATTGAACTGCCAGGACTACTTGACCAAAAGATTTAAGGGTTCTCTCGAAACTAAGTCTACTATCCAAGATTACCCCTTAGATGTTGAGGGAAGAGAAAACAGTCATTTATATATTAAAGACACCTGCCCTGCTCTCAGAAAAGTTTCTTGTATCTTTGTAACTTAAGATTGCCTCATGATCTACTTGGTTCATAGAAAAAAACTCCTATGTACAATAAAAAAGAAACAATATTAGATTCATCCACTCATCCATTCCAGCCATTTCTTCATCTATTATTATTATTATTATCATTATCATCATCATCATCATCATCATTATCATCATCATCATCACCATGTCATTTGGATGCTCCAGGGATAGAAGCTTATGCAATTTCACCATGAGACTAGGGCTATATTAATTCTATGAACCTAGGACTATAGAAATAGAGAAGAAAAACCCTTAAATCTACCAGAGGTACTGGAAATGTTTGACAGATGGCCCTTCATAGGGCCCTTTTATACAGAATTACATTCCATCAGGAAAAATCAGGAAAATTTAAAACAACAAGTATTCCCTGGAATATCTTGTTTTTCATGGTAATGGCAGCCATGGGGCTCACCAAGTAGACCTTAGTCAGGAGCCTGCGTCAAGCTGCGTGCCATTATTTAGACAGCCCTCTGGACCTCTTAGGTACCAGCAGCATGTTTTCTCCTTCTGAAGTCCTTTCACTAGCAGCTGTTGGTATCTGTGAGGGAGGGAATTCCTTCTTTCAAAACTGTGTCAAGCTGTACCCACTCACATTAGCAAGACAGTTTTGCAGTCAGTCAGCTGTCTTGGACTCTTCTCCACTCCTTCTCTCTCTGGACAGGTTTTTATTGCTCTCTAAGATTTGACATCTCATTTTCTATCACCCTTTCCAGTTGTTGCTAGCCCTCCCTTTTGTCTTAAAACTTTTATAATAGGAGTAGTACCTTTCTTTCCCCCCTTATTTGGCATATGTGAGATCTGTATTTTTCTTATTGTTTAATAGGACTGGCTACTGGGGAGACACACATGCAAGAATATGTTGAGATTTACCTGTTTTTTTTTTCTCCCAGGGTTTGTAAGCTGGTACGTTTCTCATATTATGCCAAATTCTCAAAACAGCAACTAAGGCTACTGGACAGGACCTCAAATCATAATCTTCTCTCAACTGGAAGCTTCATACTTGAAGGTTTATTTCTTCCAGATATCCTGATAAATCATCTGTAGCATATTGTGGAATGTGGATGGTTATGGTAATTGGCAGTTGCGACGTATTGGGAAAAATTATGTAATATGAACAGACATAGAAACTATATAAATCGTTAGGAAAATTTCTTCCGGGAAATTGGACTTGTGATATTTTATTGCCTGCTCCCAAGATGCCAGTAGGCATCATGAGATCAATAAAACTTCCTAAGATTCAATGAGCCAAACTGGTCTCTCTCTTCACTACATTACCCTGGATCCCAGGGAGGCCGTGGTGCTGAGCAGGGGTCCTGGTAGCTCTAACTGCCATTTACTTAAAATAACAAGTGATCTGTGAACATTCTTATTCAAGAAGAGGCAAGCAGTGAGAAGCAGAATTAAGGAACAGGATTTGCTTCTTTAATACCTACTGTATTAGTTTCCTGGGGTTGCTGTAACATATCACCATAAACTTGGCAGCTTAGAGCAACAGAAATTTACTCTCTCACGGTTCTGGAGTCCAGAATCTGAAGGAGGTTCTAGGGAAGAATCTTTACTTTGGCTCTTCTGGTGTCTAGTATTTTGGACATTCTTCGTGGTTGTATCCCTCCAGTTTCTGCCTCTGGTTCTATTTCCTCCTTCTTTTCTGTTCATGTCTTCAGTGTCTTCCTAAAGGTGTTGTCATTGGAATTAGCACCCACCTAGGTAGACTGAGATTATTTTATATCAAGATCCTTCACTTTAATATATCTGCAAAGATATTTTCCCCCAATAGGGTAACATTTGCAGGTTCCAGGGATGTAGATAAGGACAGATCTTTCTGGTGGAGGGGGACATTATTAAACCTACTTATCAGGTTCTACTCCCAGGCATTTTACATGTATTGTTTTAACTTTGAAGTTTAGAAATCTGCATTCTAGGTTTAGTTCTGCCACCAGCAAGTTTTATTACACTGGAAAATTCATTTTACCTGTTTGGATCACAGTTTTCCTCACTTGCATAAACAAAGAATCAGATTAGATGATCTCTAGTGTTTCCTGCAAACCTTATATTTTGTGCTTCTAGAGAGAGGCCAGAATCTTTCCATGAAGTACATAGAGAGGAGACTCTATCCAGTAATCCACTGTAGTAACAGTGACTCCTGGAATGTGCAATGTCTCTATTGGCCAGAAACTCCCATAGCTGCTGCTCTCCCCGAGTCCTAGCTGGTTAATATGTAAAATCTGAGTCCCCTCTTCAAACATCCCCAACACACCACCATCCTGGTATGAGCTGACCATTCATATTTTGGGGTTGAATTCTTTTGTGCTTCTGGCAACATATATACCCACAGCAAAGTTTCCATTCTTGAAATTTATATTTTTCTTTTTTTAATATTTATTTTTTTAGTTGTAGTTGGACACAATCCCTTTATTTTATTTATTTATTTTTATGTGGTGCTGAGCATTGAACCCAGGGCCTCACACGTGCTTGGCAAGCACTCTACTACCAAGCCACAGCCCCAGCCTCCTGAAATTCACTTCTATAGCAATATCTTAGACTATCTGTGTTGCTACAACAGGATATATAAAATTGGGTGATTGAAGAATAATAGAAATTTATTTCTCACAGTCCAGGAGAGTAGGAAGTCCAAGATCCAGCCACTGACATGTTTGGTGCCTTGGGAGGATCAGCTCTGCTTCCAAGATGGCATCACATGGCAGAAGGGATGTAACAAGCAAAGACAGTGATACCAGTGACCTAACCACTTCCCAGAGCCCCCACCTTTGAATACTGCTACACTGGGGGTTAAACTTCAACATGAGTTTTTGAGAGACACAAACTATACCCATCAGCAAAAGTCTCTTTATAAATTGTTCTTCCTATAGTGAAGAGCACAGTATCCAAAACAATGATCATGACAATGGCCACCACTAATTTCTCACTAAAGAATGGAAAAAACACAGTAGGGAAATACCCAGCTTTGATTTTAGAAGATTCCAAAGAGTTTGGTTTGTATGTGCTTATTCCCACAATTTTCCGGGTGCCGCATTAGGTATTAGAAATATAGATAAGATCTAGTTTTTTTCTTTTCTGCACTCGCCAACTAAAGGAAGTAAAAACACGGCCATATTCAAGTATTGGCATTCACATACAGGAAGCAAAGGAAAGTTCTCATGTAAAAAAAAAAAAAAAGGTTAACAGATTGAATCAGGAATAAAACTGGAAAAGGACCAAGATGCATAGCCAATTATTGTTGGCTTTATTGCTAAATCATGACAAAATAGATGCCAGTGTACCTGCCACTGAAACCCCAGAGGGTACAGCTACTCGTGACCATCGAGGGATTAATGGTGCATTTAAATTGTTCTCACCAGAGGTTATATATGCATTGAGCCACAGTGGAGGCCAGAACTGCATGCGACCTAATGGCAAACTCCAATGTCCCCCTGCATTTTTCTGATGAGAGGGTTGATAACAGCCAAAGATGTTGTGGCAAATAGTCAGTTCAGGCGTCTGAACTTTAAGAAAGCCTTGGGTCCCGTGAGGCCAGCTGCTTCGGTTCTCTAAATGATGCCTGGGGAAATCTGTTCCCTGGCCAGATGTAGGCCAGGAGCATGCACTTTGGTTCAGTGAACTCCACCCTGCAAGGAAGGAATTAATCATCATATTAAGTAAAGCAAGGGGGGAGACTGGGAGACTATGCTAAGCACATTGAATGTCTCCACTAAATGTCAGGGTGAGCTGTGAATTTGGCAAGCTCCTACTCAGCCCTAGTTAACATTTTTCTCAAATTCCCCAGAAGACAGTTTGGCCTCGTTGGCAGCTTGCTTGTAAGAGGCCTAGAAATACAAGATCAGTTCAGCTAAGTCAGCCCCAGGAAAAGGATTCACAGTAGAAATAATGTCCAGGTTAATCTTAAGTAGATTGATAGTGACTTCTCATCTAGAAATGGAAGAAACATTGTCACACTGGAAGCAGCTTGCATCGGGGAAAGCCAGTGAGGCTCAAGTCCAGTTGTGGTGACCACAGTGCATCTGGTCATCCTGAGGAATAGGCTATCCGAGGCCAAGCTCAACATGGGAAGAAGTGCCCATGGCAGCTCAGGCACAAGACAGATCAAAGAGCCGTAGGGATACGAGGAAAGAAAATCATAGTTGTGCTGAGTGCCAACCTCAAGATGTGCCAGAGGATGTCAATGCACTGAAAAGCCTAATTATTTGGAATAATAGCTTTCCTGTGACATGTGGGAGTTGTTCAAGGACTGGGCCCTTCTCAATTTTCATAATTTCTTACTCCTAATGCCAATTTTTTTTTCTCCACCGAAATGCAAGAACCTTGGAAATAATAATAATGACAATAGTTAAGTGTACAGTCTAGTGAAATCACAGATATTAATTGAATTGTCTGATACAAATACATGAAATTATAACTATGCTAAATATTAAGCAGAAGAGGTACATGAGAGAACAAGAGCATGCGATAGGGGGATTTGACAATTGTGGAGACAAAGATTGTCCTGTAAGTAGGTGACAACTGAGAAAAATTGAAGAACAAGTAGGTGCCAACTTGTGGTATCAGAGTACAAGTGACTGCCAAGGGAAGAAGAGATAGATGAGTAGCCAGAGGAACCTGTGGAGTCTGTGTGCGTGTGTGTGAGTGTGTGTATGAGTGTGTGTGTGAGTGTGTGTGTGTGTATGTGTGTGTGAGAGTGTGTGTTGCTATTTTAGGTAGAAGCTTGAATCCAACCCAATGATAGAGTTGAAGTTTATTTAGACACATTATAAGCATCACCTTCATGGGCTTTGTAATTCTTCCCATGTTAAGTTGAAAAATTTATTTTCTCATTGTTGAGACAATGACAGAGATATTCTTTCTTTGTTTTATAAGACTGGGCTTGTCACTGACTTCACATGCTGTCCACCCAGGCCCAGGCTTACCTCTGTGCTCCTTCCCCACTCTTCTCCTTCCCACTCCTCTTCTCATTCCCTCACTTTCTAGATAGCTGGGCACACAGGTCCCTGAAAAAATTATTTCTCTGTGGTGGCATCTTCACTTCTGAGTCCCTGTCACCTGAGTTATAGATAGTTCAGGGCTCTTTTTTTTTCTATTAAAATGGACTATAATATCCACAAATGATTAAAAATTGTAGGAATTTTTTGGATCCTCTAGGTATAGAATCATGTCATTGGTAAATAGTGATAGTTTGAGTTCTTCTTTTCCTATCCATGTCCCTTTAATTTATTTCATCTGTCTAGTTGTACTGGCTAGAGTTTCAAGAACTATGTTAAATAGAAGTGGTGAAAGAGGGCATCCTTGTCTTGTTCTAATTTTTAGAGGGAATGCTTTCAATTTTTCCCCATTTGGAATGATGTTGGCTTGCTGAGATATGTTCATATTATCCCTAGTTTTCTAGTGTTTTGAACATAAAGGGGTGCTGTATTTTGTCTAATGTTTTTTTTCTGCATCTATTGACATGGTCATATGAAACTAATAAATGAATTCAGCAAAGTAGCAGGATATAAAATCAACACCATAAATCAAAGGCATTTCTGTATATCAGTGACAAATCCTCTGAAAAAGAAATGAGAAAAACTACCCCATTTATGATAGCATAAAAAATACTTGGGAATCAACTTAGCAAAAAAGCGAAAGATCTTCACAACAAAAACTACAGAATGCTAAAGAAGGAAATTAAAGAAGACCTCAGAAGAGGGAAAGATCTCCTTTGCTCTTGGGTTGGAAGAATTAATATTGTCAAAATGACAATATTACCAAGAGCACTATACAGATTTAATGCAATTCCAATCAAAATCCCAATGACAACTATACTACCAAAAGCACTATATAGATTTAATGCAATTATGATTAAAATCCCAATGGCATTCCTCATAGAAATAGAAAAAGCAATCATGAAATTCATCTGGAAAAATAAGAAACCAATCTAGATGCCCTTCAATAGATGAATGGATAAAGAAACTGTGGTATATACACGTAATGGAGTATTACTCAGCATTAAAAGGGAATGGAATCATGGCATTTGCAGGTAAATGGATGGAGTTGGAGAATATCATGCTAACTGAAGTAGGCCAATCCCCAAAACCAAAGGTCTAATGTTTTCTCTGATATGTGGATGCTGATCCATAATGGGGTGGGAGGGAGCATGGGAAGAATGGAGGAACTTTAGATAGAACAAAGGGGAGGGAGTGGAAGAAAGGGGTATGGATGGTGGTAAGAAAGATGGTGGAATGAGATGGACATCATTACCCTAAGTACATGTATTAAGACACCAGTGGTGTGACTCTACTGTGTGTACATACAGAGACATGAAAAATTGTGTTCTGTATGTGTACTATGAATGAAATGCATTCGGCTGCCATGTATAACAAATTAGAATAAACAAACAAACAAACAAACGTTCCATTAGCAGACAAACGATCTTGAACACGCCTGTAATCCCAGTGGCTGGGGAGACCGAGACAGGAAGATCAAGAGTTCAAAGCCAGCCTCAGCAACAGGGAGGCACTGAGTAACTCAGTGACACTATGTCTCTAAATAAAATACAAAATAGAGTTCGGGAGGTTGCTCAGTGTTGGGGTGCCCCTGAGTTCAATTCCCATTCCTGAAAAAAAGGCAAATGATCTCTTGGAAAAGATATTCCTTGAAAATAATATCAATTAGTTGCTGACATCGCCATATGTATGCATGTACGTATTTCTTTCTTTTTTGAGAAACAGCCCAGATAGGATCATTGCTTAATACTCTGATGGCCAAAATATATAATTAATTCTGTAAAATATAGAAAATACTTTTAAAAATGTTTCTTAAATTGAAGAGAGAGTATTACCAATTGATCTTCTAAAAAAAAAATTCCGCTAGGTACTTTGTCATATATTGAGCCTTATAAAAAGTTTTCTCAATGGGTACCAACATGCTAGATACTAAGTGAGGTAAAGATCAGTATCAAAAATTCATAAGACAGAACCTGCTCTATGTAAGGGCTTATAGTCTAGGCAAAGAAGAAAAATCATGGCTTATTTATTCATAAATATTTTAAGCATCTATTGCATGCTATTGATGAACTAGAAAAATAATCTCCCTGTGTTTGTAGATTAGAATCTATATATTCAGAAAAAGACAAAAATTATCAAACATAACCATCAGTCAACCAGAACACTTTATGAACACAGAACCAAAATACTAGTATTCTGACATTGACACTATATAGGCAATTTACCAATTTAATCTATTTACAATAGAATCCCTCAAAACACAGGATGCCAACCATTTAGATAGTTTTACAACCAGGATATGACTTTCAGAATATTCAGCACAAATCACTCAACATGCATCTTATCAGTGTTAAGGAAATGCAGGTGTTCTACCAACAGGAATCTTCTTATTTATGTCTCTTCTTTATAATAACTACATACTACATTAACATCTTATTAAAGATGAATTAACAAGATTGTTGTAAGTTATATTGTGCACTCCTTTCCTATCTTGAAACCCTAATTCCCAGTGTAACTGTATTTTTAGATAGGGCCTTTTAGGAGTTAATTAAAGTTAAATGAGGTCATAAGAAAGAGGCCCTAATCCAATAGCATTTGTGTCTTAATAAGAAGAAGCCAGTGTATCCTCCCTCTCTCCCTCTCCCCCTCTCCCTCCCTCCTTCTCTCCCTCCCTCCCCGTCCCCTCTCCATATGAAGATAAAAGTCCTGTGTGAGCAGATATTAGAAGATGGTTGCCTAAAAATTATGAAGAAAGTACTCCCCAAGAAATAAATTTGCCAGTACCTTGATCTTGAGACTCTAGCCTCTAGAACTTTAAGAAAACAAATTTCTGTTGTTCAAGTTTCTTAATATGTGGTATTTTATTATATGGTAGTCTAAACCAACTAATAGAAAAATAATATTTATTATCTGCTAAGAGTCAGAATCTATATATCCCCAAAGAGTCCATATTCATTGAATATTTACAAAGGAAAATATCCCTAGAGTGTTACCTTTTGCACAGACCAAGATGACTTACCAACCTATCCACTTTCCAACTCAAAGAAAATGAGAAGAGAGAACATCTCATCTCTGGAAGTTGTTACCCAGAAGTTATATATTATATTTCCTTTCATCCTATTGGGAAGAACTCAATCCGATGGCTAAACTTAACTACAAGGGGAACAGAAAAACAGTCTTTATTTTTGGTATCCAAAGAAGTGCTATGACCATCAAAAAAGTAAAGAATGCCTATTGAGAACAACAATCTTTCCAAAACCCATGCCCTTAAATTGACTTGGATATTCCTAAATCAAATATTGAATGTGTATATCCCTGTTGCTATGCTTTATCCTAGATCCTCTGTTTAAACCATTGGATAATGTTACCTGCTTTGTTGGGGCTAATTTTTTTCTCCCTTCCTCTCTGCCTCACTCTCCTCTACTCTTTTGTTCTTTGTTCTTTCATAGAAACTACAAGTGTAAGCCACCACACCTGCTCAGAGCTAATATTTTCATTTTGGATTTGGTTTTTTGATTTCACCTAATGTGATGAAGCCAGCTCATCATTTTGTTGATTAACCTTAGTTGTCTTTTGCTTTCAAAATGGAAGGAACACATTTTTCTTATCATCAGGGGAGCAACATGATTTGGTTAAGTCTTCAAAGGTAGTAAATAGAAGAACCGAAATTCTGGCATTCCAAGGGCAGTTTTGTTTCGATTTATCTACCAGATGCCTTAAAACTACCCTCTAAATTACTATAAGCTTTACTAAAAAAAAAAAAACACACCTCATTTCTCATAATAAAGACAGTAGAGACACAAGTTGGATAGTGAAGATAAGTCTGAAAAAAGTGGGATTAAGTCTTCTCATTTGATTTTTTTTCCATTTCTTAAATGATTTTTAATTTTACTCACTGATTAATATTCCAGGGTGTGAATGTTTCCTGGCTTACTAACTCTTTTATCATTGTTTATTTAGATTATTCTCATTTTATTTCACTATTGGTATATACCATATTGCATCAAACCTAATTGTGCCAAAGTATTTATGTGGGGTGGATAGTTATGGATCATTCACAAGTGACACACATTTTAAAATCTGTTGATTGTCTTTGGAAATATGGACAAAGTACTGTCCAAAATGATTCACTAACATTTACTTCCATCAAAACTATATAAGACTAGGGCTGGGGATATAGCTCGGTCAGTAGGGTGTTTGCCTTGCACGCACAAGGCCCTGGGTTCAATCCCCAGCACCAGGAAAACAAACAACAAACAACAATACCACAAACAAGACTATGTAAGACTAAAGTTTGAGGGTACTGATTGGGTTCTTTAGAAACAAACCGTGTAAAGGACTCTCATGCATGTGATTTATTCAGGAAATGCTTCCTGGGGACACCAGTAAGGAAGTGAGGGACACAAGACAGGGAAAGGAAGGAAGTGCCACAAAGGTGTCTTGTCAAGAAAAAGTGCTCCCCACAGGCCAGGGAACTGGACTTTCACTTCTGGTATCCAACAGGCTTTTTGTTGGGGCCACTATGGGGGAGAAGCAAATCCTAAGCATGTATGTCCATTGTTCCAACATAGGAGTAATGCAGCTCCGGTGGCCTGATGGCAGTCCTCCTGAGAAAAGCTTCAAGTTCTAGGCATTAACAAATACATAGATATTAGTGGTAGGGGCCCATTGAGGTTGTGCATGGAAAACAAAAGGAAATACAAAAGGATCTGTGCAGAACACAACTATTTTCTGCTATAGTCTGCGCCTTTCCCTCAATAATTCTTTCACAGTCCAGTACTTTAAGGTTGGGGTTGCTCAAATTTTCAGGAAAATATTTGAGAAGTGGAGGGTTAATCAGACACACTGTAGTCTCTGCGGATGCAGTTGGTTCTGAAGTGGTGATATCTCATCATCCCCTCTTCTAACCATTCTAGATGCCTCTCAACTGCTACAGAATTTAACAATTGTGCTGTGCCTCATCATCAACATGTTGTTCATTGCCTCGTGAAGGAACTTTCCTCTAGGCTTTCATGAGGGACACAATCATGTAGCCAGATCTACATCCCTTGACCTGTGTCTCAGAACTCTGCCAGATCATATTTTTTTCTAAATACCAAGGAGCTGTACCAGTGCCAGGTTAGGACAGTCTTGTGAGTGTTAAATACTGAGTTATAGACAAGTACCCCTGTATCGGTAAACTCTCCTTTATCTACCATCTCAGCCCAGCATTCTGCAATATTGACTTCCAGACACTCTCCCAGTATCTGAAAGTATGCACTACTAGAGTCCTGGAGATTCTTTGGAAAATCATTTTTTTCCTCCCTTAATAATCCTTAATTTTCCCATTTGAGTCACAATGAGGCCTGAGCCTAGATATCTGTCTAGTGTTAAAGATAAAAGGAGGGGGAAGATCATGAGGAGGGCAAAAATACCAACTTTCATTGCATCTACCTTAATGGAGGCTTCTGAATAGTCTCCAAGCATGAAGGGGAATGCTCTACTCTAGAAAAGGAGAGTTTGGAAATCACTTTTAATTTTTTTTTGTAGTTATAGATGGACAGAATGCCTTTATTTTATTTGTTTATTTTTATGTGGTGCCGATGATCGAACCCAGTACCTCATGCATACTAGGCAAGTGCTCTGCCACTGAGCTACAGCCCCAGCCCCATTTTTTTTTTTTTTTTAGTTTGGAAATTTTGCAGACTCAGAATATTTAATAGAATCAAATGATCTAATGTGCTAGATAGCACATCTACACAGATGACTTTATGTGGATTCTTAGGGTCCCTTTCTTCCTTACTAGGACCACAATTTGGTGGTAGGGCATTTACCATGGTTGTTCAGACTTCTCTGAAACTGTGTTTCTCTTAATGACTGAGTCATGTGCCAAATGTGTCTTGAGCATGTTCTGTCCTTTGGCTGAAATGAGTGTCTATAAGCATTTAAACACTCTTAAAAGTTCTTCTGTCTTTTATACTGTACCTTATGTGGGTGAATGAACGACCTACACCAGTGTCTTTCTTTCTTGATGCACCCAGCACACTCGACAACAACCAATCAATTTCATCATCCTTGTAATTATGATTTGCTCCCATTTCTTGCAAATGCAAACACAGTTACTTAAGGCTAAAGTGCTCATTCTGTCTGTGTCTAATCTGTCTGACCATCTAATCAGACTTTTAATGGACAAATGAAGATTTTACTTATTTGGAAAAAATTCAATGTGTCAAAGGGAAGAGCGGCTAGAAATAAAAGAAAACCTGTGTACCAGCCCCAATTTTGTCAGGAACTTGCTGTGTCAACTCATTCTCTTAACTTCTCTGGCCAACTGTAATCTATTCCTAGGGAGTGTTAGGAGGATGAGATGAGAACAGCATCCCCAAAGAAAAGCACCTAGATAATTCAATATACAGTAACATAGTTAATATTAATAATAGCATAAGAGATGGGGCTGGTAGGATTTTTTCCCCATTTTATTTATTTTTACATTGTCACTGTTGCTTAGATGTCTGATTGGACAAGGCATCTACTGGTTTAGTTTATTGTCTTAGACCATGTTCACTTGGTCTTGAAATTTCACAATATACAATGCAGGTAAAACACAGTTTCACTGCTAATAGAACAGTTGAGGAAACCTAGGATATCAAGTGAAGACAAAAAATATAGTCTGCTCCTACTTTTTCGATCCAATATATGTTTATCATCAGAGAAGAATAGGATGTTGAAAGTTACATTATAAATTTGAATTTTGCACACAAACTAAGAAAACCAAACCAACAACTGATTTGAATGCTTAAATTTATCAAATGAATAGAGGAAATAAATTGCTTTTATTTTTTTTCTTAGTCTCAGCAAGATACCTTAGAGTGCAGGATCTCAAGGCTACTCACACTGACATGATGCTTCCTGCCTGTCAAATGTCTGCTTATCACAGGCAGGAATGCACAGATCTCAAGGACAGCTAGTGTAGACCACCAGATTCTAAAGCGAGTTTTGTTTCGCCTGAATTATTCCTGTATTCATTTTCTATTGTTGCCATAACAAATCGCCACAAACTAAGCAGCTTGAAATAGGATGAAACATATTATCTTCAGGTTTACTAAGTCCAGGAACAGTAGGCTAATATTCTGCTTAGAGTATCACACGGTGGAAATGAAGGTAGCATCAGGGCTTCATTCATTTGTAGAGTCTCTAAAAATCACATCCAGTTTCCTCCTGATTGTTGGCAGAATTCAGTTCCAGCAGTTTGTAGGACTGAGGTCCTTTTTCCTTGCTGGGAGCCACCCTTCCTTCTTGAAAGCCTTCCTCCAGCCCTTACCTGTGGTTATCTGCATCCAGAAGCAGCAATGGTGCCCGGATGCTGCTGCAACCTCATCTCCCTCCTCTCCTGGGCAGCATCTCAGGCTAACTGTTCTGCTTTCCTCTTAAAAGCTCAAGTGATTAGTTTGGGCCCTCCAGATAATCCAGGATAATCTCCCTGTTTAAAGTTCTGTAACCTAATCACATCTGCAAAGACCCTTTTGCTGTGCAGCCTGACATATTCACAGATTCTGGGAATAGAAATCTTTGGGGGTGGGGTCCTTTATTTTGCCTACCACAACCCCAAACACCAAAAGGAGGGTGATTATGACATCAAGCATTCTCATGTAATTACCTTTCTTCTAGAATTATTTGTGATTAATTATTAACTACTTCCTGGTTTATCTAGGAAGTGTTATACAAGCTATATGAAATGGGTGAGATATTGGGACAAAGATTGGGGACAAACACTTCCTTTTCCTGATATTTTCTTCTATATGGAGAAAGATTCTCTAGTTTAAAGCCCTCCTGGCCTCTCTAGCACATTCCATCTCTCTTTCCCACCATCATGTGACTTAGGGAGGAGAAACTGGGACTTCATGACTCAGCCCTTGTTGAGGGTCACATTTAAGATCTATCTGCTTGCAAAAGCATAAGCTTTGATCTGTTCTTGGTCACATGTTAAGCTCAGGCAAAAATATTGTACCTCTGTAAAGGAATCCTTATAATTGTCTAATGCTGCCTATAGCTAAGTGGATATGCTCAAACGGATTAAGTGCTCTTCCAGGCCAGTTCAACCATGGAAAAGTCAGTCATGGTATTTTTCAACATATTGAGTAACTATTACATGTAGAATAATGTACCCAGCACTATGGAGAAGGCAAAAATGAATTAGGATTTCCAATTATAGACAGCAAGTGAAGGCGTTTTTTCTCTGTTTTACTCTATAAAGTCACAGCAATAGAAACAATATAATACCACAAATACCAGTAGGATGGGAAAGAAGCGAGAAGGGGGAAGGCAGTTTATATAGCTAAGTTTCCACATGTGCGTTATAGTAGGAAAGAGGTAAAGCTGAGTGTCAAAGAACAGAAATCTGGTAAATTAAGTACTTTATGTTTAGACACATTTAAAGAAACACAAGGAAGTGCTAAGCCAAGGGAATAATAATAATGATATGATTAGCTAAACTCAAATTGGGGAGGAAGGGAGATGGGAAGAAATGCAAATATAGTAATTCTGCTTTGCTTGAATAGGGAGATAATAGATAATTGCCTTTAGAAACAGGGGGTTTATTATATCTTATACAATTTAATTCTAAATTTATAATTTCTAAAATCAAAGCACTGGAAAATTAGAAACAGAATAAAAACACACAGAAAGAGACTTGTATTTTGAAAGTATAAAGAAGATATGAATTGTAGAATGAAAGATTAAAAACCATAAAATAAGAATAAACTAAAAAGATAACTATAACTGAAAGGTATATTTCATATCAACAAATATAAATGTGACACACTTTCCTATTAAATGGTGAATTATTCCCACTACTGAGATTATAGGTGGCATCCCTAAACCCACCTGCATAGACGACATTTAAAGGGACAAATATTTACTTTTTGGCACATAAGAATATTATCAAATTTAAAATCCAGCCATATTATATAGATAATACATACATACACATAAAATACATTGATAAAGAAATATTGAAATGAAATAATGTAAAAAGATTTACCATGTAAATAAAAAGACAGTTTGTTGACAAGAAAGTAACTTAGTTTTTAAACATAGGAGAAGCACCTTCCCTCATAAGAGTGGTTAAAAATAAAACTACTTTAGAATGAGCTGTTCACCTATAAAATTAGTAAAGATCAAAAAGTTTGATGACACATTGGTTGTTGGAGATGATACCAAACAGGCATCCTCATGCATTGCTGGTAGGATGATATATTAACTCAACATTTATGAAGTGCAACTTGTGATACCTATCAAAATTACAACTACATTTGCTCTGTGATATAGCAACCCTAGTTTGAAGAATTTATTCCTAGAACAAAATGTATACATAATCAAAGATATTCAGTTCAGTATTGTCTATAAGAGCAAATATTTGAAATTAAATCAATATGTTCATTGATCGAATATAGGAAACTATTAAAGACAAAATGGAATCCTTGACATATTAGTATAAAATGAACTCCAAAATTAACGGAGAAAGGGTCACTATGTAGGCCATTGCTAACCCACATGGCACTTTTGGACAAATCAGAAGAATTTGCCTGCTTCTTCCACTAGAAAAATCCTTTCATGGACCCTTTATTTACAAACGGACTAGTACAGTGTCACACCTGTATGAAGGGCAGAGTTGTATGTGGCCCTCTTGGATCCAAAGGCAATACTTGCATTGCATTTTAAGATGGAATTTGAGAAAGAAAAACATCTATTCTTTTGGCACATAGGAATACTATGAAGCAATTATCTATCTCTGAGCAGAAATAATGGATTGAAGATATCTTAATGTAACCCACAAGGAAAAAAATAATTGGCAGATCATTAAGATTTAATCATCAGTAGAAAGAGTTGTATTTTATTTGCCAGACAATCTTAATTTGCTTTCTGAATTGAATTAATTGATTAGCTAATTTAGTGCTAAATACCACTTGTTATTTTTGAATAGCATCACTAAACTTTAAATTAGTAAAGTTTGTAAACAACAAATTAGGAGATGGGCCACATTGTTTCAAAATTGCATCAAGTAAATGTTATAACCTACATTGCTATGATGCTAACACATTTTTATATTATAAAATTTTAATTCAATTATCTAAAACTGTAAGCCAAGTCTTGGTCCAAAATTTGTTCAGATATGGTTCATTCTAATGCTGTTAAAACAACCAAACTCTGACATTCCCATAACATAACATAATGTTACCCAATGTAACATAACTTAATGTAACATAACATGGTATAACCCAAAGTAGATGTTCCTGATTGGCTGATGGTTTTCCTCTTGAATGACCTGAGTGCATAAATTGTGCTCTGCCATGACCTTGGGCCTTGGATTTATTTATATGTATCTATCAGACAAGGAAAGAAAGATTGGAGTGTCTTGCACCTTAAAACCCTTAGACTGGAAGAGCCAACCAAGTATTGCTTCCACTCTCATTCTGTTGGTGAGAACTACTCACATGCCCACACTAAGATACATGAGTTTCTGAAAATGTCTGTGACCACACAGCTGTCAAAAAGAAACAATCCTACACCATAAAAAGAAGAGCATGAATTTGGGGTGAATAGCTCAATATGTCATCCATCAAGCTGATAACGCACAGTAGTATCTGAATTCAGATGCTTGGCGATTGGATTATGAGATCCTTAACCTAATGAGTGCATTCTGAATGGATTGACTGAATTGCAACTGTAGGTGGGTAGGGTATGGCTGGAGGAGGTGAGTCACTGAAGGCAACCTTTGGAGTTAAAATTTCATTTCTAGTGAGGGGAGTTGTTTCTCTCTGCTGCTTCTTGTTTGTGGTGTCTTGAGCTGCTTTCCTCTGCCATACCCTTCTGCCATCCTGTCTTGACTCAACTTGGGCATAGAGCAGTGGAGTCTATGGACTGAGACCTCTGAAATTGTGGGACTCAAATAAAAGCTGCTTTGCTCTTTGTGAACCCAACATTGCCCTAGGGTTGCAATGGAAGATCTAAGCTTAAGAAAATACCTGATGATTCTTGAAAGACTTGCCTACATATGAATTCTACTCACTCATTCCTCAGTTCACCTCCACCAAAAGTATTCTCAAAATTTCATCTGACGATCTTGGTCAAAAAGGTGTTGAGTTATTCTATAAACTGAACCAGCAGTTTTTAGTTTTATATCCATTACTTCTACTGTGGCTGACAATGATGACTGCTTCCTATGTACAGTAATCTTTTCTCCTTTGTCTAAAACCATCTCTTCTCCCACTTTTTCTGGCTATTTCTTCTCAGACCTCATTCTAGTTTCCTTTTCCTAATGCTCCTTAAATATTAGTGATCCTGAAGCTCCAATCTTGACTTAACACTTTTTTTTGTACCTTCCTTGATTGATATTATCCTTCATATGATTAGAACCCCACTTATATGCAGTTGGCACTCAAAATTGCATCTTTAACCTGATCTTCAGGCCATTCCTCCCTACTGAACATTTTTCCTGGACATATCACAATAAACCTTTTAATGTATTAAGTCCAAGGGTGCCTATTTTCAAATTTGCTTTTCCTACAATATTTTCTGCCTTACCAAAAAAAAATCATTATTTGCTTGGTTGTTCAAGCCAAAAACCCATGGTTCATGCTTGACCCTATTCATTTCAACCCCATTAAATTGATCATAAGCATCAGTGGCTTATTTTTGTCTTCTAAATATATTTCACACCCATTCCTTCCTATTCATATTCCATTATTATTGCTTAATTCGGAACTCAAAATATCTCCTCTGAGTTACTGAAATTATTTTGGGTCCCCTATTGTCTATCATCCTCCTATCTCTATATTGCACATGCTAGCTAATTTTGATCCTACCCTAGATCTAGTTACCAAGAACATACTGAATGGGGATAAAATATGAATTTAATATGAAATTTTGTAGAAGATTCTAGGTAATTTTTAGTATTAGCTAAGTTTGGAAATCACCATCCTAGCATAAGTCCTGTGAGTTAGCCCCAAATAGAATGTTAGATAGCAACTAATCCCTGTGTATTTTTTTCACCTCTTTGTAGACCACCTCTTTGTTTTCTAAGCCTTATTAACAACAAATGAGAGACACTGAGGATCTGACATGAGGTGTCCAGTAACTTAACAACTTCAAGTTCAATTCAATTACCATCACTTCAGAGTGATTATGAACTGGAAAAACTTCCGGTCATACTGTGAATTTCACACATCCCTGTAACGGATGTATTAGTTTGGTCACAAAAGTCTTCCAATAGACCATATCTGACAAATTTAAGGGGATGAATCAGTGTATGAGAAAACCAAGTGAAAACAGGGGCTATTGTAAAACCCTGTTTATTGAACTATGAATGCTTAATATTTAAGAGACAGAGAGCAGAATACAGAAAGAACCAGCATTTCTTAGATTCTGGCTTACTTTATGCCAGAGGGCATTTGATGGAAGGATATTGAGGGTTCACCAAGTTAACTGGAGGTAGAAGAAAAGCCTAATCAATGAGCATAAACTGAGGAGGCTTGGAGGTCTAGGCAGCAGGAAGCAGAACAATCATCTTATTAGCCAGACAGCTTGGTGGGGATGCCCCCATGGCTGCCAGATAGAAGATTCCAAGAATACATTCTGGTCTTGCCTACCTTATTTATCATACAAAGTTCTTAGAGAAAACAGCTAATTGATCAAATTTGGGTCACTGCTAGCTCCCTTGATTATACCAGCCCCAGAAAGCATACCAAACTTCTTAGTGGGAAGAAATGCTAGTCACAATAAGGAAGAGTTTGTTTTCCAAAAGGAAGTCAGGCACTCTTAAGAGGAGAGGAGAGCCAGGTGTGGTGGCCCATGCCTGTAATCCCAACAATTTAGGAGGCTGAAGCAGGAAGATCACAAGTTCAAAGCCAGCCTTAGCAACTTAGCAAGGCCATCAGCAACTTAACAAGACCTGTCTCAAAATAACATCGCTACCCCCTCAAAAAAAAAAAAAAAGACTGGGGGGTTGGGGATGTGGATCAGTGGTTAAGATCCCCTGGGTTCAATCCCTGGGAGACACACACACACACACACACACACACACACGTGTGGTGGGGGGAGAACTGCTAAGCAACCAATTGTAAACAAATATGCATTACAGTGAACTTGAGGAAAATAAATGAGGACAAGAAAAGGAAGGGAAAAAGATGGAGGAAATAAGGTAAAGAATAGGTTTGAACTTCATACAAACAGCCACACAGGAATTTTATTTCGCATTGCTTTGCTTTTATTACTTTTTAAATTAATCGGAAGAAAATCTCTTATGGATTTGATAATGATACGTCTGGTCCTAATAATCCTAGAAACCTCTATTTTTAGACATTGAATGTGTTGTTGAAATTAAATATTATGTATGAACAAAAATTTCAAGATACATTTAGGGCTTGCTTTCTCAATAAAGCATACCACAAAGGGAATAAAGAAATTCTTTACTCAAATTAATGGTGAATTCTTTTGTCATGAGGATAGGAGTTTATATTCATTTCAGTGAAAGCACATAAATTGTTCTAGACAAGAAAAACAAAACTAGCCCAAGGCAGTATTTTCATTATAGAAAAAGGCACATGTCCATGAATATCTAGTTTAATATTAACAAAAGTCATTCAATTAGCTATTCATGTGCCATTGTTATGAATATTTATTCTTGTCTCAGCTAAGTAACACTGATATCTTTTATTCGCTGGCTCAGAGATTCAGATGTTATAAACATTACCCTTCTTGCCCTGGTGAGAGATAAGGGGATTTGAGACCAAAAAAGATCTGACATTTCCCAGCACCAGAAATGCAAATTTCTTTAGAATTTTCTATTTTGTGTTAAGAAAATGGCCTTCATTGTTTGCTGATGTTATGTCTTCTCTAAAATTATGCAAAGAAAAATTCCGATTAGCTAATATTGCTTTTATACCAATGATAATTATTATAATTAGTAAAGATTTTTAAAAATGGCTCCTTCCTTCTTATCTCTTGGAATAGCACTAGATGGCCAAAGAAAATAGGAAAAATATGTAAATAGCAGGTGAATGAGACTAATTAGAGCAGGATGGCAAAAATTCGATAGGCAATCTATTCCCTTGTCTAGGATAGCCTTTGCTAATAATTTAAGGGTTCTTTCTGCTAAGTTCAGAGGTGGTTTCTGTATCTTAAACTCAACATTCTTAAGTATGTATATGCTTTCTATCAACAGTACTTGTCTTGTAAGATGGAACACATTTGTGGTGCCTAATTTAGATCAATTCAATTCATTCATGAAAAAACAAGTTTTTGCATGCTACCCTTTTCAGGAGATGTATTGCAGCAGCAACGACCGAGTGTTCTCAGTTTCCACCTTTTGGAAAGCACCAATCTGTCTAAGCATTAGTAGCTTTGAATCTCATATTTTTCCTGTTCCTCTGAAACTTGATTTCTTTTTCTACCACCATGGAGAATGAATTCTCTAAACCTTACAGCCTTTCTTTTCTGACCTTTTGTTCTTTCTATGGTTCTCTTACCTGATGGCTCTGTTCTAAAAATGGAAAATGTACACATGTGTGCAAGCACACACTCATGCACTTGTATGCACATGCACACACACACACACACAATTTTCCCCACTCTAGAAGAATTTTAGTTCAGAGAAGAAAGCAATGATGTGTTTCCTTTTCTACTCTTTTTATTATTGCAGTTTTACAGTTATACATAATAACCATATATGCATGGAATTCGATTTCAGTTCACAATCTCATTTCCCTTCCGGTCCTCCCCTTCCTTTCCCGGATCTCCTTCCTCTACTATGTTAGACTGGTCTATTTATTTACATCTGATTGGTTCTTTTTGTTTATACATAAAGCTGAAGTTCCCTGTGGCATATTTATTTATGTATATTGTGCTGCTAGAAACATTGAGGTGACTATATTGCTATAGAATGCTGATTTTAGATCTTTGGGGAAAATACCAAGGAATGGGATAACTGGGTCATATGGCAGTTCCATCCCTAGTTTTCTGAGGAATCTCCATATAGTTTTCCAGAGTGGTTGTACTAGTTTGCAGTCCTCCCAACAATTGTACCTTTTCCCCACATCCTTGCCAGAATTTATTATTGCTTATATTCTTGATTATTGTCATTCTGACAGGAGTAAGATGAAATCTTTGAGTACTTTTGATTTGCATTTGTCTGATTGGTAGAGATATGGTACATTTCTTTATATATTTGTTGGCTGTTTGTGTTTCTTTTTTTGAGAAGTTTCTACTTAATTCTTTTGTTCATTTATTGATTGTATTATTTGGCTTTTTTGTTGCTAAGTTTTTTCCTTTATATATTCTGGATATTAATCCCCTATTGGAGGAGTAGCTGACAAAATTTTTCTCTCACTTATTGGTGGCATTCCACTTATTGATTCTTGTTTTTTTTTTTTTTTTTTAACTTCTTGCACTTTGGTGTTTTGTTAAGGAAGTTTACTGCCAGTACCAAACATCATGGAGCATTGACCCATGGTTTCTTCTACAAGTTGCAAGGTTTCTGGTCTAATTCCTAAGTCTTTGAACCATTTCAACTTGACTTTTGTGTAGGGTGAGAAATGGAGATATAGTTTCATCTTTCTATATTTCCTTTCTCTATATATCTCAGTTTTCCAAGCACCATTGGTTAAAAAGGCTGTCTTTTCTTCAAAATATATTTTTGTCACCTTTTTCAAGTATCAGACATCTGTAGGTACATGGATTTATCTCTGTGTCTTCTATTCTGCTCCATTGGTCTGCCTGTCTATTTTGATGCTGGTACCCTGCTACTTTTGTTACTATAGCTTGGTAGTATAATTTCAAATTGTGAATGCCTCATGCATTGCTTTGGCTACTCTGGGTCTCTTATTCTTCCAAATGAATTTAATAATCAGATTTTTTGGAGTATAAATTTTCAAAATAGTTTCTAATGATCCTCTGCATTTCAGAAGTATCTGTGGTGAAAATTCCTTTTTCATCTCTAATTTTATTGGTTTGGGTCTTCTTTTTCTTTTGGTTAATTTTGTTAAGGGTTTATCAATCTTATTTATCTTTTCAAAGAACAACCTCTTCCTTGCATTGATTCTGTATATTTTTTCCTCTCTCAATTTCATTAATTTTGGCTCTGATCTTAATTATTTCCTGTCTTCTAGTTATTTTGGAGTTTATTCTTCTTTTTCTAAGGACTTGAGGTAGCATATAAGTTTACTTATTTGGGATCTCTATTTTTAAATGTAGGCACTCAGTGCTATAAATCTTCCTTAGAACAGTTTTCACACTATCCCAGAGTTTTTGATATATCTCTCTCTTATTCACTTCTAAGACTTTCTTGATTTCTACTCATTTCTTCTTTGATACTTTCTTCATTTAAGAGAATTTTGTTCAATCTCCATGTGTTTATGTGGTTTCTATTTTTCTCTTGCTGTCGAATTCTAGTTTCATTCCATTATGATCTGATAGGATGCATGATATATATATATATATATATATATATATATATATATATGATTTACTAAAATGTTAAAATGTACTTTGTGACCTAGAATGTGGTATATTTTGGAAAAAGTTCCATGAGCTGCTGAGAAGGTAAATTCAGTTGTTCTGGGGTGAAATATTCTGTAGATGTCTGTTAGATCCCTTTGATATATATTTTTATCTAGGCTGAAAATCTCTATTGATTTTATGTTTTGATGACCTGTCTATTGGTGATAAGGGTATAAGGGTGTGTTGAAATCATCAGTGGTATTGTGTTGGGGTCTGAGATTTAATGTTATAGAGTATTTTTAAATATATATATATAATTGGGTGTACTGACATTTGGTGCCTGAGCCAGAAGGCTTTCAAGTGCTCCTGGACATCTTCAGGGGGTGGTGGGGGGAACATGAAGGGTTTGAATTTTTTTTCCACTGAGATGGTTGCGCTGCCAACTCTGTGTCCATTAAAATCAGCTACCTCTGTAAACTGTAGGCTTCTCTAGATTGATTGATTCCTTATTTTTTAATTTGTTTATCTACCAGCCACGCATCTCTCTTGTCTACACTCCCTGCTCCATTCTGCTGGTGATGGGAGCTGGTGCGTCTCTAAATTATTCTTGTTCTAAAGGTACCAACTTTCTGAACCTCTATGAAATTTTGTTTTCTTACATTTCAGTGAGGTTCCTTTGTTACTAGACCCAGCTGAGGAGCAGTCTTAAGTCTGGTGCTGCCGGGCCATGATTCCTTTCTCTATTTCGCCATCTTGTCCTCTAGAAATTTGTTTTCCAAAATAAATACACATATTACCCATAGACTAAAGTCTCTGATCTTTATTTATTCTCTCTTTTCCTTAAATATATATGTTTTCCACTTAAATAACCCAATCAGTAAATGGACCAAGGAACTGAACAGACACTGCTCAGAAGATGATATACAATTGATCAACAAATATATGAAAAAATGTTCAACATCTCTAGAAATTAGAGAAATGCAAATCAAAACTACTCTAAGATTTCATCTCACTCCAGTCAGAATGGCAGCTATTATGAAGACAAACAATAAGTGTTGGCAAGGATGTGGGCGTAAAGGCACACTCATACATTGCTGGTGGGGTTGCAAAGTGGGGTAACCAATCTGGAAAGCAGTATGGAAATTCCTTGGAGAACTTTTAATGGAACAACCATTTGACTCAGCTATCCCACTTCTTGGTTTATACCCAAAGGACTTAGAAACACCATATTACAGTGATGCAGCCACATCAATGTTTATAGCAGCACAATTCACAATAGCTAAATTGTGGAACCAACCTAGATGCCCTTCAGCAGATGAATGGATAAAGAAACCGTGGTATATACACACAATGGAGTATTACTCAACATTAAAAGGGAATAAAATCACCATTTTCAGGTAAATGTATGGAGTTGGAGAATATCATGCTAAGTGAAGTAAGCCAATCCCCCCAAACCAAAGGCCAAATGTTTTCTCTGATATGTGAATGCTGATCCATAATGGGGAAACTACCTTCTTATCCATTTTACCTTCTCTCAGTTGATTTTCTCAATTGATTGCTGTTGAGATGAAAAATGGATAAATAGACAGCTTTGTTGGGAAGGGANGGGGGGGGGGGGGCATGGGAGGAATGGAGGAACTTTAGATAGGGCAAAGGGGGCATGGAGGTAGGAAAGATGGTAGAATGAGATGGACATAATTTCCCTAAGTAGATGTATAAAAACATGAATGCTGGGACTCTACTTTGTGTACAACCAGACATGAAAAATTGTGCTCTTTAATTCCAGAGTGGTCACCATAGAATCCTGTCTCTTCACAGTAATGGTCAACTCACTGAAGGATGCTTCCTTCGGATTGTCTAGATAGGCAGAAGGAATACGATATTTGATATGTGTACTATGAATTGAAATGCATTCTGCTGTCATGTATAATAAATTAGAACAAATAAACAAATTTTATGAGTTTATAAATATGTAAACTTTCACTTCACAAATACTTGAGAAATAATCCATCAAAGATTTTTTTCATGTTTCAGCAGATTTAACATCCTCCTTAGTTTGTCAATAGCAAAATTTATCAGACACAATCTGTCTTTAAGAGAGCCAAAATCTCTTCTAGTTCAGCTTAAACATTGCCTTCCTTCTTTATTTGGTCAATGCCTGCTCATGTTTATTCTTATTTCAGATATAGCTCAAGGATCACTTCCTCAAAGAAGTTTTCCTTCCTTCCTTTGGCATCTTAGTTTAGTCTCATATTCTTTTTTATTTTTATTTTTTACAAGTTACTAGTGACTAACACATATACCAAAATTCTTTAATTTACCTCTGTTTGCAATCAGGTAACTTTACCCTGTCCATGTCTATTTCTTCAACTAGACTGTAAATGCCATAAGATTTGGACCTTTGCTTGCTTTTGCTTCACATTATATTCCCAGGGTCTAGCACAGTGGATGACCCATCTTGTGGCTCAATAAATAATTGATAAATTAATTATTGAGTATTTACTTTCGAGGTATGGGTAACTAATGATAGTTTAATATGTCTTCTCTCCCAAGTGCATTTTCAGGTTAGAGATAAAATTAGCTCAACTCCAAAGCCATCTGTAATGGAAATTTCCCACCATCTGTAACAGGATGGAGACAATCTCTCCTGGAAAGGGAGTAGTACCGCTCCCATCAGTCTGCAGTGGATGCCACTTTGGGGCCCTTCCTCAGTAAGGCATCTAGGAGAGTTGCTTGCATTCTCAGAGTGCCTCACCTCCCAGCTCCACTTCTGAGACCACAAACTCTCATCTTCCTTGCCATGACACCACAGGGGCCTCAGAAGGCTGATGGGTCTACATCAAGCAGCTGGTTTAGAGCTCTGAGGTAACTTAAGCAATGGGATAGTAATGTTCTTTTGGCCTACAGCTTCCAGTGACCTGGATAGTGCAAGAACCTTAGTAATGTCAGATTCATTTGTTCTTTTTTTCCCCTCTTTGTATACCTTGGGGTCAAAGTTATAAGAACGATTGAAAGTGCTATCCTCAGTTGGTATGGAATTAAGGACAAACTTTGGACCTTATAATCATTAAAGTGTTTGTTAAGTCAAAAATGGGAACTCATTATCTCTTGTGCAGGTTGTGATCTAGCTTTCAAATTGTATCACTGCCACAGGTCTAGGCCTGCCGTCACTGCTCCTAACTGAAAGGCACTGCACCTTTAATTTCAGAGTGGTCACCATGCAATCCTGTCTCTTCACGGTAGTGGTCAGTTCCCTGAAGGATGCTTCCTTCTGATTGTCTAGATAGGCAGAAGGAATACGATAGTTGATCTTCAGGAAATGCTGAAATTTGAAAAAATCCTGACATACCTTGAAAGGTAAATTGTAAACTCTTTGAGAAAAGGACTCTTTCATTAAATGTAAAATTCTATCAATTATAGATAGGAGTATTATTTTACCTATCTCTAAGAAAGAAAATAATGCCATCAATCACACTGCTACATAAGGCTCATAATGTCATTGATGGTAAGTTTCATCCAGATTTTTGAGGTGTTACAATGTGAGAACCCTGATTGTGTGAGCATGAGCCTATAGTGATGTTGGGGATGACCAGGAAGTAACATGAAGGCCAGAAGAGGGGGAGGAGGAGGAGAAGGAGGAAGAGGAGGAGGAAGGAATATACTATCAATCTGAGAAAAACCTGCAGATGATTTGTATCAATAAATAAGGTTACAAATTGCCGTTGTGGATCTGTTTTTTGTTTGTTTGTTTGTTTGTTTGTTTTACCCCAACAAAACTCTGAACATCAGGCCAAACAATGTGTTTCAGTTTGGTATATAAATTCACTTTTGTAAGAAGCCTAAAGAAAATGAAACATTTAACCACAGGTAGTTACATATTTTTGAAAGGAAAATTGCATAAAAACATAAGGATCTTATAGTCAAAAAAAGAGCAGGAAATGATATTTATAGAAACAATCAAGTAAACCTGATGCAGCAATTTGGTTTTGATGACCTGTGTTAACCTGGATAAGACACTTTTTTATCAATCCTGTCCAACCAAAAAACAACATGAGCCAGGAAGGAAACTAAATTTTCTAGTAGCTATATTTCAAAAAGTTAAAAGAAACACATGAAATTAATTTTAATAATCTATTCTATTTAATGTAGCATATCCAAAATGTTATCATTTCATTACCTAATCAATAAAATCATGATGAATGAGATAGTTTCCCATATTTTTTTTAATACTGAGTCTTCAAACTCTGGAATGTATTTTATACTTTTATTACTTGTCAATTTTGACTAGCCACATATCAATTGTTCTATAGTCACATGGGATGTGATATTGGAGAGAGAAGCTTTACATTCTTTCTAGTAGTTTATTTATCCATAAATTAGAAGAGTGCTGTCTTTAAAAGTAATTGTGTATCAGTGTAGTAGATGAACTTACAGGAATGTGTGTTGAACTCCCTTAGAGAAAAGATTTCCATCCTGTTTTCTATTATTAAAGTTACTTAAAAACATAAATAAAAGATAACTATGATAATATGTGAATGAAAACGAAGATTGTATATATAATATACCTCTATCAATGACATCATGAGCATTATGTAGCAGTGTAATTGATGGTATTATTTTCTTTCTTAGGTAAAATAACACTCCAATCTATAATTGATAGAATTTTTTGTTTTATTTTGTTTTGTTTTTGGTACCAGGGATTTAACTCAGGGGCATTCAACCACTGAGCCACCCCCACGGCCCAATTTTGTATTTTATTTAGAGACAGGGTCTCATTGAGTTGCTTAGTGCCTTGCTTTTGCTGAGGCTGGCTTTGAACTCTTGATCCTCCTGCCTCAGACTCCTGAGCCACAGGGATTACAGGTGTGCAACACCCTGCCTGGCTAATTGATAGAATTTTACATTTGATAGAGTCTTTTTCTCAAAGAATTTACAACTTGCCTTTCATGGTATGCCAGGATTTTAAAAATTCCAACATTTCCTGAAGATAAACATAAAACAAATTGTGTTTCTTTGATAGGCATAGTTTAATGTATCCCAAATTCATGTTTACATATAGATATAGTAGATACATTCATGTATATATTTCAGCATTAAATTCAGATTTAGATTTTGTTCATATAAAACTCTGAATTGGTAACCAAAATATACAGGATACAGAGTCATGTAATACATGATCTCTATTCCTGAGAGATTTACATGCTTGTTAGAGAAATGTCTGAGCTCCAACATATTCTAAAATACTGCACAAATCACTTTCTTATAGTTCTGTAATGCTAAATATAACATGAAATAAGGAGGATATTAGAAGGGTTTTATATATTCTTTTGGCAGGCAGGAATTTTTATTGTGATGAGTTTATGTACTAAGATGGCCTATAATCTTACTGAGCACCAACTCTGATGCTACAGAATTTTGAATCCTCAAAGGATTTAAAGAAGCCCATGGTACTACCAAAACAAGCATTTGCTGGGATCATGGTAGTTTTTATAATGGTTCTTAACAAAGCACATGTATTTGCCCTGGGAATGACAGAATTACAAACATTCATACTAGTTCTGGTTGTTGAACAACATC
This sequence comes from Marmota marmota marmota, assembly GCF_001458135.2. Lineage (NCBI taxonomy): Eukaryota > Metazoa > Chordata > Mammalia > Rodentia > Sciuridae > Marmota > Marmota marmota. Next base: position 30,299,392 of record NW_026000016.1, on the reverse strand, counting down.
AAAATCAAATTTACTACTAGGAAGTAGAGAGACCATTGAGGTCCAGTTACATTCTACCTAAACACGTCCTAAATTTAATTTTTCCTTTAGAAAAATTTCTGAGTCAAAGTAGTGGATCCCATATCTCATGAAAGCTTGTTCCCAGACACTGCCAACAGGCAGCCACCTGGGACTGCTTAATTCTACCTTCATTTGACACGCCTGCTGGATGCCTGGGTTCATGATGTTTTTTTTTGTTTGTTTGTTTGTTTGTTTATGATGTTTTTCAGGTGCTTTGAAATCCCCTGTTCACTTACTTGTTTGGACTTAATACCAAGTTAAGAAATCCTGCTTGCGACTCAAATCCTGTTTTCTGAGTTGAACGAATTAGAGTGTGAGAAGCCAAATGGAGAAATTGCAGCAATAAAATATCAAAGATTAAAAGCCCATTTTATTTTAGTTCTTTTGAATCCACTTTTGCTCATTAGCTTTTTATTTTATATCCTTCTCCAAAACTGCCTGATGTCTGATGGTTGTGAAGAGAGACTAGAAAAGGTTCTTGGCATCTTATCAGAATCCAGATTATTGAGTAAATTTATATCCTACCGTAATGTTGGCCTAAAGATATGTATATCTCCCTTTAAAGCTCATACAACCTTCCTCTGCCTTAAACTACAGGTAATCAATTTCACTGCAATAGATAGAGACTTGCCCATTTCTTGGAAAGGAATAGAACAAATGTTTGGAGGACCACAGCTGTATTAATATACATGAGAAAGCAACAGCTAGTGTTATTCTACAGAAATGAATGAATGAATAAATAAATAGACTCTAAGCACTTTATTCTTCTCACATAATTTCTTCCCAGTGACATTATTGAACAGGCTGTTGAAAACAAACATCGTTAAATGAGAAAAGAAGAGCAGCAGCCTTTCTTATTCCCCGCTGCAACATTTTCCAATGACGAATGCGTCCTAAATGGATTGAGCTTTTTGAAAAGAAGTCAGAGAGAAATTTGATGTGGCCCCTGACCCCTGGTAAGCACATGTATCTTCACCTGTCACACAACACACTGGCACTTGCTTACTTTTCAGCCAAGACTATTGATTTTGCTTATTGGCTGCAGGCGAGTCCATAAAGAACAAATTACAAAGTCAGAGGTCCTCAGTTAGCAATTGCTTGCATGATAACAGAGGCCTCTCTCCACCCCCACCGTTCACCATTAACATCCTCACAATCCCAGCCAAGGGAGAAAGTTGGGTAAGGAACCTGGGATGTGTTTCCAAGCGCTGTTAAGTTAGGGATGTATGCAAAGGTTTCTGTAGAGGATAAAACTGTAGAAAATGGGTTACACACCTAGGGGCATGTGTGTGCATGTGTGTTTGTGAATGCCTGCACAATTATAAGTAATGAAGGGAACATGGAAAGGACATCAGTTGTTACAGCTGGGAAATTCTTCTTGAGGCTTAATATAAAATCATGTAGACTGATCTAGACACATCGTTGTGGACAGGCCTTAGCCACTGGGCAGTTTCTTAAAATCACTTCCAGGCTGAAGATCTTGTTTTTCTAAAAGAAATTGAAGGGTTAGTAGAATGTGTTTCCCCCTAAAGTAAACAAAGCCTATAGGTCAAACTTTTCAACAAATAAATAAGCCAAAATAAGATGGAAAGCAATGCGACAAATCAACTCCAAGCCACTAAATTGATTGCTTTTCCATCAATTCATTTCTATCAGCATCTTAAATAGTTTAATCGACTGGATCAAGCCTGCAGTGAGCTGAATTTCTTGTATAAACTCCTCAAAATTATTCTCTCAAGTGACAAGTTTTCATCAAGGCGAAAATCTGAGATCTGCTGGTCATGATAGTCAATCACTTGAAAAACAGGGGCATTGGTGGAGTCTACTTATAATAATTAGATTATCTGATTTGGGAACCTAAGAATATGGTCTAATTTCAAAAGTCTGAACACCAGGAAAGTCATCATTCAAGTGAAGAGCCACAGGATTAAGAAATAATGTAGGTTATAAAATTCATATATCATTCATATATAAATGAATCTTTTAGTATTTATAATTCTTTAGAGAGAAGATGTTAGAAGGACAAGTCATGTTATTGGAGATAAAAATACCAATGGACTTGGAGATGAAAAGTAACTCCACTCACAAATTTCTTAGAGCTTGTCAGGAAAATAAATATCTGAGAAATACACCTGAATATCATCACCAGATTAGATTGACCCCATAGGTAACCAATAAGGAAGGCTACTACAGAGTCCTGAAGTTCAGGTGTGTGCTTTTTCCTCCTCTTGTAGCATAAAAACTTAAGATTCAGTTTGACTTTGACACTTATTTGCTGACAGTCATTTACCTTATTTGAGGGGATGCCAGGCTAAGGAGACTGATCCATACGCCTTAAATAGCTTCACGGAAAGAAAAACTTCTAAATATACCTTCCCACAAGGCATCGGCTCTTATGAATATTATTATGCATTCACATCACTTTGACGGAACTGCTGAGCTAGATTGCAATTTTAAATGAAAACTAAAATCCTGGTCACTTTATTTCAGATGACACCATAGAGATTCCCAGGTAAGCTCACCCTGGAGAGAGTTTTGGAGAAATGTTTGGCTATGCAAATTACTTGCTAAAATGGATTTGGATGCAAAGGCTTGCAGGAGGATTATGTGATTTTGGAATGAAAATGACAAGTCCAGCTTGGGGCTCAGGGTATGAAACATGGTTGAGGGTTATTGGCTGCCCTCTTAGGCCCTATAAAATACACAGAATGTCGAGCAAGGAGAAGTTTCAGCCTTCAAAGCCAAACTTTCTGCATTCCCATGATGCTCTCCCTTAACCTTCCTCCTTTCCTCCTTGGAACCCCACAGCCCTCAAGCACATGGACTTTTTGCACTGTCAGGTGGATGGAATAAGTTTGTCATCATCTTCAGCTAGAAGGAGCTGTGAACTGGTTTGGGGATTGAGAGAGGAGTTGGGACATTTATGATCTTCCACAATGATTGCTATTGCTAATTCTGCTGTGAAATATGTAGAGCATCTGGAGAGGGAATTCAATAAAGTGTGGCCAAAATAGCACTCACTTTATGCCCTAGCTTCTGGCAACCGTTTAAGACAGCACTGAGACAGATCATATGACCTCAGCCCTTGCAAGACCTCATCACTTTTCATGGGAGAACTGAAAAGTGCTGATCCTGGAGCGTTTATGCTGATGGAACACAGATAAAAATCTGCAGGTGTAACTTTTTAAAAATTTAGTACATGAAGCATAAAAAATATATCAGTACCACTATACATCATCTAGACCCAACTTCAACACCATCTTGTAGATACAAAAACACTCATCAGACCCTTTCAATGCCCTAGACCACATATGGATTAATACGATAGCAAAGAAAGACTTTTAAAAAAATGCTTCTTGTGTAAATTTTAAAGGGTCCATCTTTCAATGTACAGATATCAAATATTATTGTAGGTCATTTCAATGGTGTCATTGTTTACACCTTTTATGTTTTCTCTGTACTCACTGTCGAAGCCCAATTCAGCAGATGCATTGAGGAAAGTAGGTGAAGGAAGACAAAGGAATGGATTGTGGCTATGAATGATATTCTTTGAGTGGAAAACTATATACATACAGCCAACTCAGAAACCCTAGGAGCTACTGAAAATTTTAAGAAATATTCCCCCTACTATAAGATCTTACCAGGAAAATAGCAGGCTCTGGTTTACCCTAGGAAATCACTGAATCATTTCAAAATGATAAAAGATAATCCCTAAAAAACATCCAGTGACTATGAAGAAACTCTTCTAAGAGGCCCCAAGTTGTACTCCATAAAGGTATGATGTTTATGTTGATTTAGAATTTATAAAAGATAACGTTCCAGTCCAACATAGAATTTAATAGCACGCATCCACCTGTCTGTTGACACTTAAAACATTAAAAGTATATATCTGTTCACAGGGCACTTGGTGGAGACTGAGGCTTGGGAGATCCTGGAGGGAAATCCTACCAAGCACAGAGGAGAGTTTTTCTTTTGTCTCTAAGAGCAGTGGCGACAATATTTTGCCTTAGTGGCTCCAGGGGGTGGTTTATTATGCCTGGAAGAGCCAGAAGGGAGAAACACGATGTTGCCTTGAAGTAGTCAAAGCCAAATAAGACAGGCTTTGTGTTTGTTGGTGCCTTTAAACCAGTCTCTTGTAGATGTTAGTTCTGTCCTGAAGGAAAGCCGGAAAAACAAGAATTTTACAAGTAACTAAATTAGTCTGTAAAGGAAACATGTAATTTATTTATTTTTAATTGTCATTTCAAGAAACAATTCTTATCCTCAAACTCAGTTTGAATTGATTTGAATTCAGTTGTTTCTAAAGTCATCACCATACACTATGTTCAACTGAGATTTTATAAGTGTTTTTCTGCTGTTTGATCCCTGATTGGGACTATGAATACTAGTTTTAGCTCTGCTATACACAGGAAACTTCTTAAGTAGTTTTTAAAGAGGCAAACACCCTACAAACATAATTTTTCAACCTTGAGACAGATGTAAACCACATTTTTTAATTCTAAAGCTGGAAATTTTTCTAACAGATTATTAGTATTACCTGAGTTTCCAGAAGCAAATCCTAAGTGATGGAGTAACTGCCTCAACAGCTTATGTAAGAAAAAGAAATGTTTTTCCATGACCCAGGTATCTGCCATAATCAGTGATAAATATCCTTTTATTAGGTTGGTTTCTTGCTTGCTTCACAGGAACAGGCAAAGAATCTTTTCCCTTCTTGAAACAATTTCTTCATTCTGGTCTGGCTCTGCTCTGAGTTCTAGACTCTAACAGACCAATCAGGAGCCAGTATTGCTCTTTCCTGTGTGACAGTTCACTTACTGGACCCCACCAGATTTGTGCATCTTATTCATTTCTCTTACCATTCCGAGTACCAAGATCAGCCCTCATTCCACCCCTTCCCAATATATGTGCTCTCGAACAGCAATTGCCAGAACTTACATTCCATTAAAAAAAATTCTTTGGGAGGAGGGGCGGGAAAGCAGGGAGCTCTGGGGACTGAAATGGAGTACATCAAATTCCATGACTGTATGATTTTGTCAAAATGAACCCAACTAACACATATAACTATAATGTCCTCATTTTAAAAAAAAAAAAGTAAAAGAAAAAAGGAATATTCTTAGTTTTAGAGTGCATACAGAATTTTCTCATAGCTTTATTTCTTTAGTAGTACTAAAAAACTCTAATATAGTTGATTATTACAAATATTCTTTTTAGATTCCTGGATGTGAAATCTTTTGGCAACTTTGATTTCTAGAAGGTTTCTATGTACTCCTTGGTAGTATGTTATCATTACTACTAATACTAGCTTACACTTATGGGATATCTATTATGTGCAGCACTGTATCTTATTTAATCCTTATAGCAATGGTATAAAATAGATACTCTTACCATCTCTTATTTTACAGATAAAAGTCTGCTTCCAGTGTGTTGCTAAGCACATCAGTACCAAGACTATAAGTACCCATTAGCAAGTCATCCTGTCTCCAGAGTGCTGAAACTGAAATAGGTCCTCCAGAGTTTCACACGTGGCTGAGTTCCACCACCCACACAGCTTTTAAATAGTGCAGCTTTTCCCTCATGGTTCCTAATACTGCTTAGATCTAATGCTTCAGGAAATGTGATCTCTCTTGAAGACAATATCTTCATCTAGTAGGAATCAGTGTTTACTTTCTGCATAAAATACATTACCTTAAACAATAAAACCATGAAGTTTGTGTGTATACCAGCCACAGAGTATGCTCAATATTGCCTACTGTTGATGCTTATCAAATGTCTATGATTATTGCTTACTATCATGTTAAAATCACAGAATCCTATTGTTAATCTTAATTTTTAGCATTTTGTGTCATTTATATCAAGTTTTTGTTATATTTATATCCATCAGCCATTATTATGGATAACTTCAATTTGTCAACAACAATGCTTGTTTTTAACATGTCTATGACATTTTCTGAACTGATAAGAAATCTTAGATTTGGAACAATTTTCTCTCCTTGGCCACTCATTTATACCTTTATTGTGTTTGTGATCTGATAAATCTTCTGACTATAGAACTCTTTTATCAAATGGACCTTTCTTTTACAAACTAGATGTTAACTAGCTTATATTAATATTTAAAAAAGTAATCAGAAACCCAAAGTTTCCTTGATTTGGTTTTGTCTCTCTTGAAAGTTCAAATCATAGCTGTAGCAAGTCAGGGCTGGAAGGAACTGTAAAGATCATCTCCAGTGCTCACATACTGTAGAGAAAATGGAATTCCAGAGAGATCAGATGACTCATTCACGGAGGTACATGATTAGTAGTTCTGACTCATACTTCATAGCCTGTGCCACTCTTTCACACAATTTCATGATTGATACTCTATAAAGAGAAATAAAACGTTGATTGAATTGAATAAATACAATGTATGGAGACTGGCTTATAAATCTGTAAGTGGCAGGGTAACAGCACACCAATATAAAAGTAGCCCCCACTTTTTTACTGACTCTACAGACCTTGTGCTAGGCATTTCACAGCTGTCCTCTCTTTCAAAACCCACAGTAACTCCACGAGATACCAAGCTGGGAGACCTCAGCTAACTTGGCTGAAGTCACAGAACTAGTGAATGTCCTGCCAGGAGTTTGAACCTAAATTCTTGACTCCAAGCTGGGTTCTTTCCAGAATAATATTCTGTTTAGCATTTGAGAAAAGGGAGATGATTTATTTATTTATTTTTTCCAAAATGGAGTGATATGTTGGAAGAGAGGGTGGGGAACTGAAGGCTTGGCTCTCCTTATCAGCCCCTTGGAAATACTGCAGAGTAAAAAGTACTCTGGATGCAGGGTGTTTGCTGGCTTACAGTGTGAACATTCTGTACTTTCTGTTGTAGCCGTTTGATATTTTAGGCCTATTGATCAGGTGATTTTCCCAAGTAGGTACTTCATTTTATGAGCTGTTTTAATGTCCGGCAGTAACTCATTTTAGCAAATGACATGCCTCTTCCCTGCCAAAGAGTACTAAGGTAGCATGACTCATCAGAAAGATAACATGACACACCAGAAATAAATGCTCATGACTAGTGATTTAGGTAGCTAATAGAGGCAAGAACATTGTATTATTCATGTCTTGATAATAGTCATGGATAATTCACTATGCTGGAACCCCTAGAGATTGAAGCTTCTAAGGCAAATACATGGTTTCTGTGGACTTTGCTAAATCAGACCAGATGTGCTGCAAGATACATTTTTATCAAGAGCTTTACTTTATAAATAGGTCCACCAGCCAGACTCTTTCAGGCCTTAAAGCAGAACACTGAGTGCATCCTGTACCCTGTCTTAGGCATTATAAGAAACAACCCGTTTCAGAGAACTGAAGTTTTCATTGGATTTCTCTCTCTGAATCAACATATATTTTTAAAATTAAAAAAAATTTTTTGTGGTGCTGGGGATTGAACCCAGGGCCTTGTGCATGTTAGGTAAGCACTCTGCCAACTGAGCTATATCCCTAGCCCTCAACATTTAAAAAAAAAAAAATCCTCACCCTCAACCTGTGGATTAAAAGATATATATATAAAATAGAGAGGATCCACTGACCCAACTCTTGATTTATTGGGCTGAATATTAATGTGTATTTCAATAAAACAATAATCAGTTACCACAAAGATGCATATTAATGGAGCCCCTTTATATATATATTTTAGATTCCTACAATTTAAATAGCATCAGTGTAACTAAATCCCTACCCCCTGTACTTCATTTTTTTAAATTTAAATTTTTGTCTTCATTTTTGAGAAATATAGAAAAGCAAATGGAAGTCTCCACACAAAATGAGAAGCAACTTAACTTGGTGGTGAATAACAGGGTCTTTAGACCATGGCTGAGATTGAATCAACTACTCCACCATTTTACCCTAATTTACCATTTTACCCTAAATGAATCCCTTCTTGCTTGAGGCATCATATCTGTAAAATCCTACCTTGTAGGATGTATCTATGAGGTTTACCTAAGATAATGTGTTTCATAGAGCCTTGCCTACAAAAAAAAATAATAATTGCTCAATAGATGGAAGCGGTTTCTATTAAGAAAAATAATAGTAAATGGGGACAATTCTAGAAACTCACAATTCCAAAAGATTTCAGATATGGGAGTACAAATGCTTATCTATTTTGGGAATCTTTGGGAGACACCAAAGGAGAAGGTTTTTGTGGTACACTAAAATTAAGAAAGTTCTTAATGATAACTTTCTCTTGATTATTATTTTTGGGGGAGGGATGGGTACCAGGGAATGGAACCTGAGGCACTTTCACTACTGAGCCCCATGCCCAGCCCTTTGTATTTTGAGACAGAATGTTGCTAAGTTGCTTAGGGCCTTGCTAAGTTGCTGAGGCTGGCCTCCAATTTCCTATCCTTGTGCCTCAGTTCCCCAAGAGACTGGCTAGGATTGCATATGTGTACCACCAAGCCCGGCTTGATGATGATGATGATGATGATGATGTTTTGGTGCTTTTAAAGCAAAACATGCAATTTAATTTGCCATTAGTAATTATATTTTAGCACAAACTATATGAAACTATTTTGTGAATTTATCTGTAACTCTTATCAAAGAGACTGCTCTTCCAAGGCTAGAAACTTGATTTTTCTTCGTTCGCTGTATTTGTAGTGCTTTTCATGGAATCTGGCACATAGTAGCTATTAGATAAATGTTGAAAAAATAAATGTGTAGACAAATGACTTCCTCTATTTTTAGAAAAGAGGAAAACATTGCTTGTTAGATGATGAATAATATGGTTTGAGTTTCTTACCAGATAATTGCATTGTGTTTGAGCGCAGGCATTTGAGAAGTTTTTGTGGGATTTAGAGTCATTAAAAAGTCTTTTAAAAAGCAATACTTATGTTTTCTCTGCTAAGCAGATGATGATCCACANGGGTGGGTAGATAGGGAAGAATGAAGGAAATTTGGTTTGTGTAAAGGGGAGTCAGGGGAGGGGTGGGGCTGTGGGGATGGAAAGGATGGTAGAATGAGACAGACATTACTATCCTATATACGTGTGTGATTACACAACTGGAGTGACTCTGCACCATGTACAGCCAGAGGAATGAGAAGTTGTGTTCTATTTGTGTACAATATGTCAAAATGTATTTTACGGTAAATTAAATTAAATTAATTAAAAAAGCAATATTTAAGGACTTTTCCCCTCATACTAATATTTCTTTATATCTTATCTTTATTATAGCACACTTTCTTTGTAACTATCCTACAGTGTGTGTGTGTGTGTGCACCCACGAACTCATGAGTATGTGTGACATAAAAACAGGAGGGCTTGCGTTTGCCTCCTTCCTGGTTTCTTAGGGTCAACTATCTAGCTATATTAGATAAGGTCTTTAACTTTGATCTGAGTGTGTATTCACAATTCTTGCTATACTTACATGTAGCTCAACTTTACAGAGTGCAAACCCAGTGGAAAATAAAACAGTCAGAAAAATCGATATCCTGTCAGGGTAATTTCTGTTTGAAATAAAATGTGAATTTTAAAAAGTCACTTATTTAAACTTTTAATCTTCAAATTGCCCATGCATGGATGTTCCTTGTCATCAGCCCCACTGTGGACTTGCAAACTGATCTCTACCAGGGAAGTAATTAGAAATTCTTCCAATAAATGACAAAGAGCATGGCAATTAGTTGTAGTTTGCATGGAGTAGAAAATAAAACCCTAACAAGGTGAGAATATTTTCAGAACAAATAAAACTTATTTAAAGGTAACCACTTACTTGAATGACAAAAAACGGAAATGAGCACATCTGTGTACTAGGCAGGATAGTACCAGATACTACCATATGCAATTGGATGCTGAACATGTGCTCTGACTAAAACTCAGCTACTTTGCTCTCACATTCCTTCTCCCATAGCTATAATTTCTCCACCTATTTTGTTTTACTCAGCTTTTTCACTGGTGTGACCAAAAGACATGACAAGAATAATTTTAGAGGAGGAAAAGTTTATTTGGGGTTCCATTGCTCTTGGTCCAAGGTGTGGGAGAATATCATGGAGTAAGAAAGTGGTGGAGAAAAGTGGCTCAGGACATGATACCAGGAACCAGGGGTTGGGAGGGGGGACAGTCAGACAGTCAGACACTCCTCTCATCAGAGACAAAATATATACCCCCAAGGCAAGCCCCAATGCCCTCCTCCTCCAGCCATACCCTGCCTGCCTACAGTCACCACCAAGTTAATGCCTATCAGGAGATTAATACACTGAAACTCTCAAAACCCAATCATTTCACTTCTGAACTTTCTTGCATTGTCTCATAGATGAGTTTTTGGGGGACATCTAATGTCTAAATCATGATATATCTGTACACTAAAATTTTAAAATCTAGTTTTGAGGCTATGACAAGAGGTTCATACCTTAAATAAAGCTATGCCAGAGCAAGAAAACACTCTTATGTCAGTACAAGGCTGGTAAACATGGGCTGTAATTTTAGTTTTACTCTGTAAGAGATCTGCTGCCTATCTGGGGTTTTTCACCCTAACATCAGTGTATATGTGATTGTATTGAAACAGTTGGAAACAATCATGATGGAAATAGATGTACAACTCAAATTTATCAAGATGCTATGTCCTATTCAGATGAAATAATGTCATGATGTGATTTGCTAACAAATGGCATCAGGAAGTTTTTCAAAATCCAAGCTATTTTTAAGTAGAGGTGCTTTTTTTTAAATCACATCAAGTCAGTTTTATATTATAATTCAGGAAGAGTTAAATTATGTATTACTATGTTTATATATATATATATATATATATATATGCAGAATTGGATCTAATTTACATCCCATACAACTACTAGAATTTTTATTCTTATGTTTTATATTCAATGCATATAATTTCACTGCTAAAGATCAAATAGGGATTCTCTGCTTTCAAAAGTCTGGCATACTAGATAATCTGTGGAACCTTTCAAACATACTTCATGATAATGAACCAGGAAGACTCATTGTTGGGGCAGTAAGTCACAAAGAGACCAGAGGACACACACTATCATGACAACAATGCCAATGGCAGTCATACAGCCTGCAAATAAAATGTAACACTTTGGGCCAAAGCTAAGGGTTGGAAGCTGAACTGGACACCTTCTCATTAAGACAGAACCTTGGAAAGGAACTAAAAGAGTTGGAGATTGACAGCCTCATCTGCTTCTAGTGGAGACAAATATCAATTGTTTTGAGGAAAGCGTCTTCAATTTATTCCTGTAGAATCTTTACAGATAAAGATTGTGCAATTTGGAGTTCACAGAGATCATCAAGCTCAAAAGTGAGCAAGACTCCATTAGGTAGGGTTAAAAGAAATAAAATAAAAATTTTTAAAAAACAATGGATTTAGACCCCTATGGAGTTCATATATTCAAAGAGTTATAAACAGAATCCTGAATATATGAAATATGTAAAGAACTGAAAGATGGAATCACAAAAAATAAACAAGTTTATCATCAGGACTGACGACTTAGATTTGAAAAATAACACAATAGAGTTCCAGGTGTGAAAATGTAACTGTTGAACAAAATCCTCAACAGAGTAAATACAGAGATAGATAAGTCCCCAAAAGATATGGTTGAAAAATAAGAAGCTATGAAACACAAAACAGAAGCTAGGAGTGATAGAGGACAATATAAAATCTATCATACAAGTAAAAAGTCCCAAAAGAAGATCATAAAAATAACTCGAAGTTATAATAGTTGAAAATTTTCTGTAAATCACAAAAACATAAATGCGCATTCAGGAAGTTTTGTTTTTTTTAATGTGTGCTAAGTATCATAAATCTTTATTAAGCATAATTATGCAAATCACACCTATAGTTTATATGGACATTGAAGATTCTAAGATAAGATCAATTTGGCAAATTTTGTGGCACTTAAAATTAACAACTGGGGCTGGGGTTGTGGCTCAGCAGTAGAGTGCTCATCTCGCACATTGGAGACCTTGGGTTCGATCCTCAGCACCGCATACAAAAATAAACAAGTGAAATAAAGGTGTTGTGTCCAACTACAACTAAAATATTTTTTAAAAAAGTTAATAATTTATTGAGGCTATAGCTCAGTGTTAGAGCACTTGACTAGCATGTTCAAGGCTCTAGGTTCAATACCCAATACAGAAAAAAAAATCACTTTGAAATTCTCTTAGGAAAATTTAAAAATCATGATTATCTTATACTTGAATAGAATTCTTCAAATTAACAGAACTATATTCTTCTGTCAACCACCACTACCCCTTATGACAAAATAAAAATTTTCTATCAATCTTTCTTGATTGCTTTAGTCAGTTTTCCATTACTTTAACAAATACTGGGGATAATCAACTTATAAAGAGAAAAGGTTTATTTTGGTTCAGAGTTTTGGAGGTGTCTTTCATAGTTGGTTAGCTCTCTTGCTTTGGGCCTGTGGTGGCAGCAAATGGCAGAGCAAACCAGCTTACCTGTGGCTGGAAAGTTCAAGAGATGAAGAGGAGGAGACAAGGGTCCCACAATCACCTTGGAAGGCATGCTCCCATAATCAAAAGACCTCCTACCCCGACTAACTTCCTAAAGTGTCTATGATGTTTCAATGGCATCATGGGCTGGGGGTCAAGTCTTTAACACATAGACCTTTGGGGGAATACTTATCTAAACCATAGTATTGGTCTAAATATGTGGCTGTAGCATGCTGCAGAAGTCCTTCATGGCCTTACCTAGCTCTAGAATCAATCCTCTGTCCACTTAACTGACTTTATGTCTCTATATTATCAAACACTTCATAGTTTCCAGGACAATTCCTGCTATTCCTGTCACCTATATGTACAATTCTTTTTGTCAACATTACAGCTTATTGTCTCCTTCCACCTTGCCCCATGTACCAATAAAGACTGAGTGTCTGGAAAAACCCCATTCATTTTTTGAACCGCTATTCAGATATTCTGGGAAACTTTACCTGCTTTGTACACAAATAGATTAAACAACTGGTTTTTTTTGTTATTGTTTTGGGGGCTTTTTAGATACTATTTCTGAACCAAGAGCAGAGTTCTATTATTTAATCTTTCCCTCTGTATCATAATTATTTATTTACATGTCTGTCTCCCCTATGAAACTTGAGCTTCTTGATGTCAGGATCTACTCCTTAATAACCTCTGTCTAACCTCTGCCTGGACTAAGCCAGGCACATGCTCAGTAAATGTAAATCTTTCCCATTTTGCCCCATCATCTCAGATGTAGAACACCTTTAAAAACTTAAATTTAACAAATATACCACTTATGGTCACTTTGAAATAATTATTATGTTTTTAGAGGTCTATTCTCTGAGAAAAGTAATGAATGGTTAGAGCATTTTGAATATCTATATGCATATATAAAAAAATATATAAGCTCTACATTTTTATTTACAACCTATTTTAATGCACCTGTATCAATTTCATTGAAATATTCACAGAATTGAAACCCTGAAACTGAATGGGTTAATTTGGAAAGTAAGAACAATTGATTTTATACTTTTCAAAATAGATACTGAAATCAGCTTGTAAACAATTTGTATTCATTTATATCAACACCAGAATAAAACATGGAGAGTTTTACCCTCTGCTCATCTGCCTTGACAATTAGCTTCTTCTCATGGTTACACAACCTACCGTGGTGGAGATATGGCATATGGGCCATGAAATGTGCTGGAAAATATATACTAGAAACATGAAAATCATTACCTTGTATTTCTCAGTAACAGGTTGGGTAATCAGTTTGATGCCCTAAGTGTTTCTTATCTCTTTATGAATAAGAAAATTCTTTCATAGAATGTTCTTTTTCTTGGTGATGCGGGGTGAACACCCACCGGGGATTGAACCTAGGGACACTTTACCATTTTACATTTCCAGCTGTTTTAAATTTTTTATTTTGAGATAGGATCTTGCTAAGTTGCTTAGAGCCTCACTAAATTGCTGAGGATAGCTCCCAACTTAAGATCCTCCTCCCTTGTTCTCCTTGGTTGCCAGGATTATAGGCATGCACCATTGCTCCCAACTCATAGTGTTCTGCCCAATACAAATCTGCAAAGTGAACAATTGACTGTGCTCAGGTTTGGCTGGGGCCAATTAAGAGGTTTTTGCTTCTTTCATTACTCACACCTGATTACATAATTATGGATTTCAAAAATTGTATACTTCCTCTTTTTTTTCACCTTTACATATATAATTGAAGTGGATAATACATTTTAGTTCATTTTTGTTTGGAAGCAAGGCACATAAAATAGGGGTGTCATGTAGTAAATTTTTTTCTCAGTCTCTTGGGAAGCTAAATAATTCCCTCCCTTCTCCAAAGCATAACTACTTTCTAAAGCTATTCCCTGTTTCACCAATAAGAATAATCACAGGGGACTTCTCCCCCCTAAGGTGTTATTTTGATTTGGGGAATTAAGCTATAATTGAGCAGCTGAGAAAGATCCTGCTATAAATGTTAACGATGAAACCAGCTTTTATAATGAACTTCAGCTGATGAGGGGGCAGGAGGAAAGAAAGAAACAGCAAGAGGTACTGGAGGATGGGCTAGTATACCCCCAAATTCATGTCCAGCTGGAACCTCCGAATATAACTTGGGTCTTTAGAAACCAGGCATTTGCACAATACAATTAATTAAGGATCCCTAAATGAAATAATCCTAGATTTAGTGCATGATCATTAATCCAATGGCCAGTGCCCTATAAGAAGAGAAGACGCAGACAGACATAAGACAGCCAGGTGAAAAAGGAGGCAGAGATCGGAGGTTTGCTGTCAAAAGCCAAGGAATTCATGGGGCCACCAGAAGCTGGAAGAGGCAAGAAAATTCTTCCCTAGAGCCTTCAGAGGGAGCATGATCCTGTGGATACATTAATATTCAATTTCTACCCTCCAGAAATGTGAAAGAATAAATCTATATTGTTTTAAGCCACGGTATTTTTTTGGTAATTTGTTATGGCAGCTACAAGAAGCTAATACAGACTCTAATGTTTCTTTAACATTTACTGAATATCAGGTTCTGTGCTAGGTATTGGGTGCCTAATAATGAATAAGATAGACATTAACTACATCCACTACTTTACTCCTCTGAGAGTGAAAATGGGAATGTAGTTTAAGGATTTAGGGAAGATATTACCCCCCCATAGACAAACTATGGGTAGGAGTGCGGTGATGAGTAAGATTATAGATTATTCAGACCAATACAAGACAGGAAAGATGAAAGCTATAAGGAGAGTTCTGAAACTCTCAGGAGATGGAGGAGCTTACTGAGGAAAATTCAGAAAGGGTGTCTGGGTCATAATAGTGGGGAGATCGGTGATATAATGCAGGACATGTACATCAGGATGGCATCATATTAATCCTTTTAGGTTATATGAAATATTATGCTTTATTCTAAGGGTAGTTATAAGTCTCATGAAGAATTTCATGGGGGGAAAGTATAGGATGGTTTGGGGGAGGGTGTGGGATAATTAAGAGATCTCTCTGGTTACCCTATAGAGGAAGAATAGGAGGAATGCAAGAGTGGGTGCAGATCACCACATAGGAGGCCAGTGTAGTGACCCAGGATAGTAGTAGAGATTGAGAAATGTTGTGAACTTAAGAAACATTTGGGGAAAGACATTATTGGACTCAATATATAAGGGAAGGAGTGAAATACATGCCAAGAATATATTTTGTGCTGGATGAAAAAAAAAAAAAAAACTAGTAAGAGGAACATGTTCCATAGGGACAATAACATTGAATTTCCTTTTGGATTTATTCTTGGAAGTCTTTGGGGGACATCTATGTAAAGATGTGTTGTTAACTTCTCATTGCTGTGACAAAATATTTGACAATAACAACTTAGCAGAGGAAAACTTTATTTCGGACTCATGGTTTAAGAGGTTCAGTCCACAGTTGGCTGAGACCATTTCTCTGAAGCTGAACACAGTGGCAGAAAGGTGTTGTAGAGGAAAGCTTCTTGACTCCTGGAGCTAGGAGACAGAAAACATGAGGACAAGGAGCCAGGGAGAGATACAGTCCAAAGCCACACACCCCAGTGTCCTTCTTGCTCCAGCCATGCCCCACCTGCCATTCAAATTATTAATCCATCCAATAGATTACATCACTGATGAAGTTATAGCTCTCATGATCCAATTTTTTCCATTTCTGTTTAACACATGAGCTTCTCGAGAGACCGTCTAGATCCAAACTATAACAAAAATATCTTGTATTTAGCAATATGGAGAGCACTTGTGCCCTTGTGGAGTATGGTAGACAAAGGTGGAGGAGGAAATGCCCTTAGACCATAGAGGAATTTCAGGGAATTAGGGAGGCTGCATAGTCAGAATCTAATGTTCATCTTTACACTGATGTCTTGGGGTTACAAAATGCCTCTGAAATATTTCTGAGGGGTGTGGCATGAGGTTTCTTTGCTCTGTCAGAATGGAAAGGTTAAATAGAGATTGCGTTCAATTGTCTGAAAAGAGAGTCACCTGTCTTCATATGCATTTGGACACTGAGATTTACCTTGTTATGATGAACTCAAGTTTGGGGAGCTTGTGGTAGTAGAGAAGGAGATGAATCGTTCTATAACCCAGGTGATAAAATTTTTCAGTCCTCCTCCAGCTGAGGTAGGTAATAAAATATCTGTGTTTTATGCCTGTATTAGCCAACTTTTTGTTATTATAAAAAATATCTGACACACATTTCTTAACGGATGGAGAAAAAGATTTATTTAGCTCATAATTTTGGAAGTTTAAGGGCATGAAACCTGCCTATGCTTGGTTCTGGTGCAGGCTTCTCAGCTGCATTTCATCATGGAAGATGGCAATGATACCAGCATGTGCCAGAGCTAGTGGTCACATCTCAAGCTAGGAAGTTGAAGAGAGCATGAGGGGCCAAGCTTGCTCCCTTTTATGAAAATCCTTTTGTGAGAATTACCAAAGGGTTGCAGGGGAAGTACCTCATGCCCCAGTAACCTAAGGACCTCTACTGGGCCCCACGTCTTAAAGGTCTCAACACTTCCCAATAGCATCACCCTGGAGACCAAACCTCCAATTATGTGGACGCTTGGAAGACACCCAAACCAAATCCACACCACAGCAGTACCCCAGCCTTTTCAAGATCTTTTGGTCTAGAAAGCAGTATCTGTTTCTCCTACCCATTTAGCTATGTTAGATCCAAGAAATTTATTTATATGTGTGTTTCTGTAAGTTTCTCAAGAGGTTCTGATATTCAAGTAATGGAAAGGGATCTCTTGAGCTATCTAATTTTTAATGTTCCTTCAAGTCCAACATTTTATAATGCAACAAGAATAGAGGATAGACACAATGGCAAAATCTGCTTTGGTGGCTTGGTAGAAGCTAATTCCAGTTCACGTCTGCTCTTCAGATGGTGCTCTCCAATTATCCATGTGGGTTTCTGATTTCATTTCTAAACAAAATCCACTGACTACTTAAATGGATAGGAACTAGATCTAAGAAAGCTTGTTCAAAGGTACATCTTAGGAAGATATTTTAATGACAAAATGCAAAGGCTTTGTTAACGATCTGAATGCCAGGACCTTTTAAAAATATGTATATATTTGTTTAAAAATAAGCATTTCTAAAGGAATTCATCTCATTTTGGCAATACATGTCCTTCCCAAGGCTTTTGACTTTTTCAAGAAAAAGTGTCCTTTGCAAATTTTGATCTCCCCAAATTGAGTATCTTCTGGCTTTTTTGTTTGTATATGTTTGCTATAACAAAAAAGCAAAAGTTTTATAGTGAAGTGGCAGACAGAAACTTCAGTGACGTGATGTGACTACAAAGATGGGGCAATGACAACTGAAGCCAACAACCATCTCGATAGACACATAGTAGCTTTCATACCTGGGACTAAAACAAAGCAACCTGTGGAAAACTTATGTTGGTTTTATTCCCTAGTATAGAGGATGTGGTTTATTTTTTGTCTCTCTTTTTAATTCAAGGAAACAACAAAGCATGAACAGAATCCAATTCCAGTATTTCTCTTTGGAATTTAAAGTCAAGTAGACATTATTTTCACTAAATGAAAATAATAGTATTAACTACACAAGGTTTCAGTTGCAGAGTTTTAAGAGACCATTAGTATACAATACCTAATATAAGACTTAGGATACCATATATACCAAATAAATGTTGGTCATATTTCTTTAGACTATTATGGTTGTTATCTGTTTATATGTAATATATTTTAAAGGGTCTACTTTTAAAAATATGTCTTTTGGCAATATTATAGATTTAGCTCTACTATGAATATTTGAAATATTTCAAATTTGAATATGTCAAAAAAATTCTAAACCTCTCTTAACCTGAGGTAATTTACAGTGTAAAAAAATAATAGGCATGGGCTGGGGATGTGGCTCAAGCGGTAGCGCGCTCGCCTGACATGCCTGCGGCCGGGGTGCGATCCTCAGCACCATATACAAACAAAGATGTTGTGTCCACCAAAAACTAAAAAATAAATATTAAAAAATTAAAAAAAACTCTCTCTCTCTTAAAAAAAAGAAAAAAAAATAATAGGCACATGCTTCTATTAGATAATTTTGATATTTAATTAGATGAATTCTTAATAAATCTCTTTTTCATGGGTAGGAGTAAATTGATAATTTGCAACTATTTACCAAATCTACTCCAACAAAATTGGTTTTGAAGATATGTTGTATAATATAACATCTTAATCTGTGAGTTCCACATTCATGGATTCAACCAGCCATAGATGTCAACTATTTGAAAAAAAAAAATTGTCTCTGTACTAAACATTTGTAGGCTTTTTTCATTTTCATCGTTCCCTAACAATACAGTATAACAACTATTTACGTGCATTTTACATTGTATTAAGTCTCATAAGTAATCTAGAGATAAGTTAAAACATATAAGAGGATATACATTAGTTACATACAAATACTATGCTATTTTATATAAGGGACTTGAGCATCTGCAGATCCTGGTATGTGACAGGTGACTTGGAACCAATCAATACATCTATTGAGGCAGTATTGTATTAAGGAAATAGACTTATTTACATATTTTCTGTTATTGGTTAACAGTACATAGGGGTACCCATTCATCTCCCAGTCACTTTACTCATACCTCCAAATTATCACATCTATAAATTTGGGAGGAGAAACCAGGTTCTACAGCCTAAATTCCTGTTTCTTTCATCCTTTTACCTCTGCTCCCCACTGCCATTTTTTTGGGGGGGGCGTACTGGATATTGAACTCAGGGCACTTGTCCACTGGCCCACATCCTCAACCCTATTTTGTATTTTATTTAGAGAAAGGGTCTCACTGAGTTGCTTAGAGCATCACTTTTGCTGAGTCTGGATTTGAACTTGTGATCCTCCTGGGATTACAGGCTTGCACCACTGCACCCGGCTATGTGCCAATGTTTTTACCTTAGCAGGCTCTTTCCTGCAGTCCTGGGTTCCTTGGGGTCTGGTGATAGAGTTAGGAATCCTATTGTTGCTGTATAATGGATCCCAGAGCTCCTTCTGACTCTTGTCTCTCAATTAGTTCTGAATCCTACTGGAAGTAAGGAGAGCTCATCGGGAGACCACTAAATTTCCAACAAATATATCTTTACTGTTTAATGCTTTTGGGAGGAAATAGCATACAAAATAGTTATTGACTGACCAGTATACTGACCATTATACAAAAATCAACAAAAACCAGATATACTTTTACTCTTGAGAAATTTATGTATCTTGCTAATTTTCATATTTTAATAGTTTATATGTTATGACAATTTTGTGAATACCTCATCAAAATTTGTACTTCATAAAATAAAACAGATATAGATACATTAAGCGTTTTGTTCAAACATAGACAAAACTGAAGATGTGTTCGATAATTTAATTTACAGTAAGAAACCAGTCCTTTTAGTCATCCAAGGACTGGACCATAAAAACTTATGTATTAGTAATTAAATGTTATGTGTTAAAAGTATTTTATATATTGCAAAACATTATGCACACATAAGCTTTAAGCTATGATTTTGCTTATAATTATTACAAATTGAACACACTTTCTCTAGTCCCACCTCAGCATTTAATACTTTAGGAATAAGCCCTTATTTAGGATAGGAACTAGCCACCAACTCTTCTGATTCTAGAATAATTCTTACCAAGTAAATTTCATCAAGTAGAAGTTAGCATATTATTCTTGTTTTCCAACTAGTGGTCTTTAACAGACAGGAAAATCAATGCTATTTCCTCAACAGCAAATTATATTCCACTCCTGTACATTATAATACTTTCCTTAGAGTTGATAAGTAGGAAAAAGATACTGAGGGTCATTTAACTTACTAGGATTTACTTAAATGAACTGACAGAGAGAACTTAACTCTTAAAATAATTGATTTTTCTCTCCATCAGATGAAAAATGTACAATAGAGTAAATGAAAGTCTCTTAAACAAAAGTAATTTTCTGTTCATTAAAGGAAACATAAAATATACCATGAGATTGAATTATCCAAGTCTTTAGAAAAACATTACTAACAGTTTTTTTAACCTATTTTTAAAGCAGAATGCTTTAAACTGGTGTTCTGGGCATTTCCCAAACTGGTACATATGGAAATAAAGAAAATTTAAAAGAAATAATTATTACTATTACCATGTTTTTGCTACAGACTTATGCAGTTAAATAGCTGAATGTATGTAATTTGAAAATGACAACTTTCATGACAGGCAATGGCAGCAGGGAGACCTAGAAAAAAATCCATACTGACCTCGCCACTGTTCAACTCCTATCGGCAGTTGTCACTCAAAAGGTGATATCACATAAAAGCTTTCCAATCTGTAGCTTAAGTTTCCATAGTGGGGAAAAATCCTATTACCTTCTAACCCACCTCTCAGACATCTATTCTCTTCTCTTCATGTTTGCAAACCACTGACAGATTCTCCCGGACAAGATGTTTCTTTTACTCGGACCGGTTCTTGTTATCACCCCATTCTCAAATCTTCTTATTTTAAAAAAAATAAATTATATAAAATTATGGAGGTTTATTAAATTTTTCTTAAAGTTAAACTTTGTAGCAGTCAGTTCCAATTAATTACCATGTCCTACCCTTACTGGTTTAACCAAAATTTTAGCTGAAAACTAACTGGGATTCAAAGTCTGTTTTTTTTTTCTTTTTCTTTTTTTAAATTGAGTCCAGGGGTTGGCACAAAGTAGGCAATAGCTCTACCACTGAGCTGTAGTCCCAGCCACCAAGTATGTTTTTTTGAAATTTACTTTTTTTTTAAAATTTTTATTGTTGGTTGTTCAAAACATTACATAGTTCTTGACATATCATATTTCACACTTTGATTCAAGTGGGTTATGAACTCCCATTTTTACCCCGTATACAGATTGCAGAATCACATCGGTTACACATCCACTGATTTACATATTGCCATACTAGTGTCTGTTGTATTCTGCTGCCTTTCCTATCCTCTGCTATCCCCCCTTCCCTCCCCTCCCCCCCTTCTCTTTCTACCCCATCAACTGTAATTCATTTCTCCCCCTTGTTTCTTCTTTTTTTCCCCTTTCCCCTCACTTCCTCTTGTATGTAATTTTGTATAACCAAATTTACTTTTAATATATTTTCAATACAGATCATTTAATGTTCTTGGAATCTAGAGATAGAAAATAATGGGGCTGGGGATATGGCTCAAGGGGTAGCGCGCTCGCCTGGCATGTGTGGGGCGCTGGTTCTATCCTCAGCACCACATAAAAATAAAATAAAGATGTTGTGTCCACCGAATACTAAAAAATAAATATTAAAAAATTCTCTCTCTCTCTCTCTTTAAAAAAAAATAAAAGAAAATGATTCGATTGTGGATTTTAAAAACATTACTTATAATTTAGAAAATTTATTGAATTTATAGACATGAGCCTAAAATCCTATATTCCAAAGAAGTTGTTTGAAAAATTTTAAAATATTTAATCTTGACTATATATATGGTGTGAGATGATTAGCATTTGCTTAATATCTTACCATGCTTTGTGTCTGGAAGAAAAAGAATAACATTACTTCCTTTTAAGGGTTCATGAGAGATCAGTCCAGTAAGATTTAGAGAAAGAAATTTCTAGATATTTTATATCAGACTAAGTTATAACTGTCATTGTGCAATTTTACAGTGGTCCCCAAACCAGTGCTTATATCATTGGGTATATCTTAAATTGTCTTGGCATTTGGAGAAGGAACTCTCCAGGCATCATTAAATAAAATATTTCTTAAAATCATTAATTCATTGAAAAATATTTATTTAGAGTTATGGCATTTTCAGGTAAAGGGATGAAGTTGCAGAATATCCAATCCCAAAAACCTAAAGGCCAAATATTCTCTCAGATAAGTAGATGCTAATCCATAATGATGTGTGTGTGTGTGTGTGTGTGTGTGTGTGTGTGTGTGGCGTGAGAATAGAGTAACTCTGGATTGGGCAAAGGAAAAGGAGGGGAGGGAGCAGCATGGGGGTAGAAAAATGGTGGAATGAAAAGGAGGTCATTATCCTAGGTACATGTATGCTTGCACAAATGATGCGACTCTACATCATGTACATCCAGAAAATGAATAAAAGTTGTGCTGCATTTATGTCCAATGAAATGAAATGCATTCTGCTGTCATGTATAACTAATTAGAACAAAGAAAAAAAGGAGACAAAAATATATGTATTTAAATATACCAGGTGCTTGTGTCATTCCCTTTACCTAATGCCCTTTTCTGCTCCCCTCATAAATTTCATTCCTATTGTTCTTAAATATTTAGTGTCTCCCTGAAATCTCTACTACCCTTTTCCAAACTTACCTTACTGGTGTAATGAATCACATTATCCCAGGAATTTTTCTTTTTCATTATAGCATCTTTATTGAGATATAATACATGTATTATAAATTTCTCTCTTTTAAAAAGTACAATTAAATGGGTTTTCAATATATTGTGTATGTTGATTGCACTATTCTAGACTATTTTATGACCCCAAATAGAAAACTCATACCAGTGTTATTTACTCCTCATCTCTTCTTCCCTCCACATCCAGGCAACCATTAATTTATTTTCTGTCTTATTGATCTTCCTGTTCTGAATATTTCCTATAATGGAATCTTAGTATGTGGCCTTTTGTATTCGGCTTCTTGCACTTAGCATAATGTTTTAAGAGTCATTCATGCCATTTCTTTTTATTGACAAAGAATATTTAAATGTGTAGATATATCATTCATTCACCAGTTGATGCTCACTTGAATTTTTTTCCATTTTCTGGGTGGTTTTTATACTCACATGCAAGTTTCATGTGGGCATATGTTTTCAGTTCTTTCTTGTGCACACCTAGGAGTAGATTTGCTAGGCATTATCATAATTCTATGTTTAATATTTTAACCTCCAAATAGTTTTCCTAAGTGGCCATACCATTTTATAATACCACCAACAATGCATGAAGATTCCAATTTCTTCATGTAGCATTTGTCATTGCCCATTTTTAAAATTATAGTCATTCTAGTAAGGATAAAGTGGTGTCTCATTTTAATTTTGATTTGAGTCCTCTGACAAATGAGAAATTCCTCTCAACATAATTAATGATAAGCATTTGTTCATGTCTACTGGTAGTTTTTCAAAGTAAGTTTCATATATTATTTTATGTACTTAAGAACCAAATGCAAACTTTCAGATAGTAGAGATTCAATGATATTTACAAAAAGAATGAATATATCCTTAATTTTTAACATTACTATAGTTTGAACCCTATAAAAAGCTCCTAAGTACATAGTAGCCCAAACACGTTGATAGATAGATATAAATGCAAAAATATAGATTCTTTAAACATATTTTTTAAGCCAGCAAAAGATTTATTTTTTGAGTGATAACTTACATATCTATAGTTTTCTCCTTAGAAATCAATTTTCGACAAGCAGCATGTCAGGGTTCTTTATGGGAACAAAGTTAAACTCAAATTGGTTGGTAGCTGTGTTTCAGCCAAGTTGATTATAGGGCCAAAAAAACTCGCAATTGATGTTTGTGGAAGGCAGAGGCAGATATGGATCTTGCACAAGAGTCTGTTCCCTGAAATTAGAGATGGATGAGAGATATAGATTTATTTTTCAGGATATGTTCCTTCCCAGATGTCAGATGCCATTTGTCACACTGCAGATTTTGCTGTCTATCAGGATCTAAGTAAAAAGGTATTTCAGAGCTTAAGGAGTTTCTCTCCATATGAGCATTTTACCCAAAGAAGCAGTCTTGATTCCTCTGAGAAGTTTTAGAAAGTTGGAGAATAGTACACCAGTGTGTGCACCATGATATTCAAGCAGGTCAGTTCTGATGTCAGCTACTTCCTAATTTTAGGACTACATTCATTCCATTATTCTTCCAGGATGACTGGATGATATCAATAAATCCTTGTGCCATGGTCTAAACATGACCCATGTGGCTGTATTTCCAGAGGTGGCAGATTGAAAAACTAGAAGAATGAATTCACTAAAAGTTGCAAGTAAGAGCACAGTTTGATGGTATGCTTCAAAAAGCTCCCTCCCCCCCACAAAAAAAAGAAAAGAAAAAAAATGAAGTTTATTTTTATGATTATAACTTTAGGAAATTAGATAAATGTGCAAATATTTATGAACAGATATGTTCATTATCAGATTGTTTATGATAGAGAAAAACCATATAAACAACCAAATTGTTTGGCAAGATGAGGGACTGGGATTTAATAAATTATAGTACTTAACTTCTACATATGATGGATACCTAGATATAAAAGTAATTTTGTAGAATGATGTAAAAAAGTTTCAAGCTATGTTGGTTAAAATCATTTCAGAAAATATGAAGATTTCAATCCTCTTTATAAATGCATAAATGCATGTATCATAGAATAAACTGTTAAATTCTGAGTGGTAGCAAGTAGTTTTAATATTATTTATTGTAGAGGTTTTTTTTTTTTTAAGTTTTCACATTTTATGATCTCTAATTCCTTTTCCTTTTTTTAGGTACCAGGGATTGCAGGGGCACTTAATGACTGATCCATATCCCAGCCTGTTTTATTTCTTATCTTAGGGTCCCACTAAGTTGTTCAGGCCTCACTAAATTACTGAGGCTGGCTTTGAACTGGTGATCCTCCTGCCTTGGCCTCTTGAGCCACTGGGATTATAGGTATGTACCTGGCTACTAATTTGTTTGTAAATGGTAAATTACCTAAAAACAAGACAGAAATTCTGGTGGTGCATCATATAAGAGACCCAGACATTAGAAGACAGTATTTTAAATATGACTGACTTTTGCAGAGATTTGATATACATGATGTAAGGGACACATAAAATGCACACACACACACACATAAATACAAAGCATATTACTTTTTTTGAGACCACCTTTAACCTATGGTCTCTATTTAGATTTTTAAATAATTTGAATTGGAGTGACTAGTATGGAATGTTGAAAGGGATTTCTATTTCTTGGTCTTAAGTTTCCCTGATGGACAGCTCCTGCTGGAGCAGTGTCCCTAGACTTTCCTAGTCCTTGGCCTAGCTCTCGGCCATGAGAGAAAGTTATCTGATGGTGATGCTGATTCTACTCTTCTGGGGATTCTCCTTTTTTTATTTTTTTGCTGAGGTGTCATCTAAGGACACATTCTCTCTTCCTTTCTGTGGTGATCAGTCTGGGAGATGCATGAATCTAACCCACCATATGAAGTTGGAGAGCCACAATTTTATCCATATCAAAGTCAGCTTTACTCAATAATAAACTTGATTTAAAAAAAAAACTACACCTGATAAAAAGAAATCATTGCTTTCTTATATGACACCAATGAAAAATAGACATTCAAAATTTAAAAAATAACATTTACATCAGTACTCATATAATACCATTTACATCAGTACTCAAATAAAGCTTAAGGCTAAATCTAAAAATACAGACTAGACCTACATGAGGAAAAGTGTAGAACTTTGATAAATGAAAGCAAGAGCTAAATAATGAGAGATATTCCATATTCATGGATAGAAAGATTCAACATTGTTAAGTTGTTAGTTCTTCCCAATTTGAACTATATAGTCAAAGTAGTCCCAATCAAAATCAAAGGAGATTATTTTGTGGATACTAACAAATTGATTTTAAAGTTTACGTGGAAAGGCAAAAGATTCAGAATAGCCCATGTAATATTGAAAGAGAAGAAAAAAATCAGAGCCTGACGCTACCCGGTTTCAAAGCCTATTTTGTTATAGTCATCAAAACAATGTGGTATTGACTTAAGAATAGACGAATAGATGTACTAAATTGAATAGAGACCTCAGAAATAAACTTACACAAATATAGTCACCTATATAGTCACACAAGTACAGTCATCTTTGACCTAAGAGAAAAGGAAATATGATAGAGAAGGGAGTCTTTTCAACAAATGGTTCTGGAACAACTGGACATATGCATGCAAAAAAAATGAAACATAAAAATTCACTCAAAAGTATATCATAGCCCTAAATATAAAACACAAAAATATAAAATGAAAAGATAACATAGGGAGAAATCTAGGTTACCTTGGTTATGACAATGACTTTTAAAATATAACACACCAAAAGCACAATCCACAAAAGAAAAAAGTTGGTACATTGTTCTCCATCACATTTTAAACCTTCTGTTCTGTGAAAGTTTCTGTTAAGAAAATGATTAGACAAAAGACTGGAAGAAAGAAGATATTTGCAAAGCACTGATTTGATAAATCACTATTGTGCAAAACATACAAGGAACACTTAACATTCAATAATGAAACAATCAAATTAAAATCTGTATCTGTATCCTCTATGCATACAATTGATAGCTTTATGAAACTCTATTATAGCTTTATGAAGCTCTATATGGTAAAGGTAGAGTTCTCAGGCAATTCATGATGGGTCAAACCTGAAATGCTTGTTGGAGAGAAGTGAGACCGATTGGCAG
The DNA here is from genome assembly GCF_001458135.2 of Marmota marmota marmota. NCBI lineage: Eukaryota > Metazoa > Chordata > Mammalia > Rodentia > Sciuridae > Marmota > Marmota marmota. The sequence goes on along the minus strand of NW_026000016.1, from coordinate 30,272,444 downwards.
GAACATACTGATTTGTACCTGTGGGCACATTGAAAGTGTAGAGATAGAATCTCATGTGAGGACATTTAAAAGGGGAGCTGGAAAATGTTGTTTGATTAGAGAAGGGGGCAAGACAGAATACTGTTTACAAAATCCTAGCTTAAGAGGCAGTGTGTCCCATGTGAATCTTGGCTTAGTCCCTTGTATACTCTTAAGAGTTTGACCAAGTCATTCAACCTCTGGGACCCCCAGTTTCTTTCTCTATAAAACAGGAATAATGATATTAATAAGCACATAATAAGCATTAACTATTAAAACAAAAGAGTATCCATGGAAGAAGGCCATTATCTTACACTTCCTACCTTAATGTTAAAACTCTACACTTGATTTGTTGCTTAATTTGGGGGATTAGGACCGTTTATCTTTAAATTAGTCTTCAAAAATTCACAACCAATTCAACCAGATTAAAGCAGAGTACTAAGTAAATGAAAAGGAAAACATCAGGGAGATACTTTTTGTTTTAGTCAGCTTTATCATTGCTCTAACCAAAAAACCTGACAAGAAAAATTTTGCTTTTAAAAAATTTTTATTGGTTCTGTTTAGTTATATAAGAAAAGAGAATTTATTTTGACATAATTATAGAACTATGGAATATAATTTGCTCTAATTCAATCCCCAGTGCTTCTCCTTCCCTTCCCTTCTTCCCACCCTCTTTACTGCCTTGTACTCTACTGATATTTCTGCTATTTACTTGAATTTTTAAAAATTAGTGTCTTGTGGCTGTACATGCTGATAAGATTTACAGTGGTATATTCATATATGTACACAGGAAAGTTAGGTCAGATTTATTCCATTGTCTTAACCTATCCCATCCCCCTTCCTTCTCTTCATTCCCTTTTGTCTACTCTACTGATCTTTCTTCTATTCTTTTTTTAATCCCCCCACTTTATTTTGGATTAGCTTCTGCACATCAGAGAAAACATTTGACCTTTGACTTTTGGGGGGGCTGGCTTATTTCATTTAGCATGGTAGTCTCCAGTTCCATTCATTTACTGGAAAATGTCATAGACTCATTTTTTTTATGTCTCAGTAATACTCCATTGTGTATATATACCACATTTTCTTTGTTCATTCATCTGTTAAAGGGCAGCCAGGTGCCTCCATAACTTAACTCTGTGCTGTGTGCTGATATAAAAATTGATGTGGCTGCATCACTATAGTTTGCTAATTTTAAATCCATTGGATATATGCTAAGGAGTGGGATAGCTGGGTCAAATGGTGGCACTACTTCTAATTTTTTTTCAGGAATTTCCATATTGCTTTCTAGAATGGTTGCACCAATTTGCAGTCCCACCAACAATGTATGAGTGTACCCTTTCCCCACATCCTCGACAACATTTATTGTTACTTGTATTCTTGATGATTGCCATTCTGACTAGAGTGAGAGGAAATCTCAGTGTAGCTTTAATTTTCATTTCTCTAATTTCTAAAAATGTTCAGCCTTTTTTCGTATATTTGTTGACCATTTGTATTTCTTTTTCTTTTTCTTTTTTTTTTTTTTTTTNTTTGTCTGTCTTTCTTTCTTTCTTTTTTTTTTTTTTTTTTTTAGAAGTGTCTGTTTAGTTCCTTTATCTATTTATTGATTTTATATTCTGGACATACATAATTTTGTATATTCTGGATATGCATAATTTGGTTCTGGATTCCTTCCTCTCGGAGGAACAATTGGCAAAGATTTTCTCCCATTCTATAGGCTCTCTCTTCACACTCTTGATTGTTCCCTGTGCTGGGAAGCTTTGTAATTTGATGCCATCCCATTTATTAATAAGAACAATTTTAAGGAGGAAACGTTGATTTGGTGCTCATAGTTTCAGAGATCTCAGTCCATACATGGCCCACTCCATTGCTCTGGGCCCAGGGTGAGGCAGAACATCAAGGCAGAAGGGTATGGAGGAAGAGAATAGTTCAGAATATGGGCACCAAGAGGCAGAGAGAGAACTCCGCTCACCAGGGACAAAATATAAACTCCAAAATCACACCTCCAGTGACTTACCTCCTCCTGCCATAACCTACCTGCCTACAGTTACCGTCCAGTTAATCCATAATGTGGATTGATGCACTGATTACATTAAGGCTTTCGTGAGCCAATCATTTCACCTCTAACCTTTCTTGCATTGTCTTATACATGAGCTTTTGGGGGGCACCTCATATCTAAACCTTAACAATTCTGAATTATAGAATGAATAATTGGAGGTGAAATACCCTTCTAATTCAGAATGATCTGCAGAAAGATAATATGCTTCTTGAAAAGCAGTAATAATTACTTCCCTCTATAATGCAACAGTATACTTATTTTGGACCACAGGGACACCCTGTTATTTTATTAAGTTCATCAGACTTTCGCTTCTGGTGGGAGAAATTGCTGCCAACACTTCGCTGTGACATAATTTGGTTCTGTATAGAGAGGTAAGGTGTTTGGTCAGGGTTGTCCATCCATAAGAAAAGACTGACAGTTGCCAAGCTGAAAGTTACTAAAATAATAGTTATAGCTCAATAAGTACAATTGTTATTCCTGATGTTATACTAATTAATATATTTAAAGACTTTAATGCTTATTCATACAGCAAGAAAGTGAGATGCCAGTATTAAAATAAGGTGGTCTGCCATCCATACATAGCCATTTTGAACTGGCTGTATTATAGAGAAAAATCCAAATTCTTATTATAGGACTGGAGAAGAAAGCATTAGTTAGGCAAATGACTAACTTGAAATATTATAGAATCAGCACTGGAGAATATTTAAGTTAGGCATCTATCTTTGGGATTCATGTTACACAAAGTAAGCCAATGAAGTATTTCTGAGATCTGAAAATGGTGTTTTTTAATATAAAAGAATCATTTTAATTACCATGTTAATTGCTTGTATGTGGATGGGTACTGCTAAGATATTAAAAAATAATTTGTTCCCATTGATGAGTAAATCCCATAACATTTCGTATAGTATTTGCTTGCCGAGCAAACTTTGCTGATGAGGCTGTGCAGAGTTAAATGTCTGTTCTAAGTTTTTAATTTAATCAAAATCTTCATTTTTAATAAAGCTTTATAGAAGTATAAATATGGGATATGCACAGAATAACTCCAAAAGTTTCTGTGGAATACTTCTGATCTCAGACTGACAGAGTATAAATAACCTCATTGTCTGCTGTTCACTCCTGCCTGAGCATTGGAACTCCAGTTGGGTACAGAATGCTTTAATTTGGAGATGAAGAAGGTCTTTTTTTTTCTTAGTAGAAAGCATACCATTGAGAATATGAATCACTAAGGGTGACATTAAATCTTGCAAAGAGATAATATATGTCCCTGTGGTGGCTCAAGAGACTAACAATAAATGTTAAATATTAATAAGATTGTGGAAATCCTCATGGATAGTGTCATAAAGTAGTTCCAGAAAAGGAGGAAGAGACAGAGCAAATAAAAAACAGGTTCTATCAGTAGTGGCCTTTACTCTAGTGCAGTGTTTAGTTTATATTTTGGGGGGAAAGTAAATAAAAATAAGTGATCATAAAATCCACGGAGAAAAGGCAGGTTTGGGGTGTTTAAGATTCTTAAATAATCTTCTTCAGAGAAAGGTAGGCAGTGGATTATTCTTGTAGCATGAGAGCAAAGGAAAATTAGTCCACATTTTGAGGAACGGTCCCCTTAAAGAACCTTGAGAATGACTCCATTTGTTTCTGAATTCGTGGTTTTCTTCACTTTCACACTTGCTTTGGTCCCTGGGGAATGGCAGAAACAACAGTGCTGACAGAGGACAGGGTAGTGTCAACCCATCACTCAGAGAACAGTGGTTGGTGAGGCCACAATGCAGCTTTTCTTCATATGGCTCCTCTTCAAAGCCTGAGGCCTTCCAAGTCTCTGAGTGTATCAGCAGACCAATCAGGAGGGAGAGAGCCTCTGTCAGTAACACCGGCTCACCTTGCACTTAGTTCTGAAAAGAGCCCTTCTTTTAGACTCTTCTCCACATTGACTCCCCAAGCCTGATGGATGGGAGCACCCAGTCCAGTGGTCTCTGATTGAGGAGAAAATGCATTTTCTCACACACAAAAAAAAGGGATGGGGAGCAGTAAAATCATATCAGAAAAAGGCAAGAAATTGCTATGCTTACATTCTCCTGAGAGTTCAGCCCTAGGTCTAGCTTAGATTGCCAGGGGAGGGTTTGTTGTTGTTGTTGCTTTTTTTTTTCTTTTCCTTTAAATCTGCTATCCTTGAGACACTGAGCAGAAAAGCAAAGAAAAGTATGAAAGAAAAACAGCCAAACCTAGTTGAAAGGCAAAGTAGGGTGTGCAGCAGACAGTTGGGAATATCTGGGAGTCTCATAGAAGTATATTTCCTCTCTGGGACATGTAAAAGATCATGGAAAGTGTGTGTCCATATGTGTTTGGGAAGAGGGAAGGATGAGAGCCAACAGCTCTCTTCAAAGCCCGTGGAAACTGAACCTGTGGCAATCTCCATTATCACAAGTGTAGTAGGAACTTCCAAAGCAGGTAGACAAGCTGGAATGATGAGTCATGAAACTAAGTTTCTTAGAGACCTTGACTTTGCCTGCTCCCTGAGAGATCCTCAGGGAAAAACAATCCATAATGAATCTGAATCACACTTAGCATGTGAAAAATGCCTAAATGCCTCCTGCCATTCCCCAGTCCCCAACACGAATAGCATACTGATTTTCACAACCACAGCAATGGTGACAAAAGCAGTATGGTTGTGGCAATGATACACAGGTGGGCTCTGGTACAGGTTCTAATTCTGTCTCTGCCACTTACCAGCTATGTGGTTCTCAACTGTTTATTTAACCTCCCTGTTCCTTAGTTTCCCAGTATTTAAATGGCAATATAATAGCACTCCGGTTAGGAAGTCATTAAGAGAAACAAATGAGTAACTTTATATAAAATTCTTACAGGAGTAACATTTGTAGTCTATCTTACAGACAAATTAGAAATAGGTAGGTTTCCAGGTGATCAAAACTTACTCTAAGGAACCTCTTGTGTTAATGAAATAACAATAGGCTGAACTTGCAAATAAATCACCTCTGTGGGATTATCCTGCAGCTTAAAAGAAGTCCCAAATTTTGCCATTTAGCTTTGGTTTCCTTCCGAGTGAGCTTCTGCAGGGTCAGTCATATAGGGAGTATCTGTAAGACTGCTTCTTATCAGAATAGGACCATTTCAGTGAGTTTTTCTTCTTTTTCTTTCCCAAATGCAAATAGGACCATGTTACCCGCTTGTGTGAAGACTTTTCAGTGGCACATCTTTGTCAAATCTCTTTACACGAGTGTCTTCAGGCTATACCACCTGCCTATACCTGCTCATTTTCTGCAATTTCTGTGTCACATGCTCTGGTACAACAGTTCTCAAATGTTAACTGCCCCAGAATCACTTGGAGAGCTTATTACAACAGATTTCTGGGCCCCAGGTGTGGAATTTCTGATCCAGGGAAACCCAAGAACATGTACTTCTAATGGACCCATCCAAATTGGTTGCCCCCTTTTTATTTATTTATTTTTTTAAAGAAATCTTGACTCAAAAACTAATCTATAATTCATAGTTTTCACTAACACAGAATAGTCATCTCTAATCTGACCATGTACTGCTTGGAGCCTATGACCTTGCCTATTCATCTTTGTCTGCTCAGTGCAGGCCCATCGTCCAGAACATAGTGATTTCTGAATAATGTCTGATATTCAAAAGAAATCCAAATGAATGAGGCTTGCTTGTGTATAACTCCTTTGCAAATGTTTTATCCTTCATGAACAAAGCAAGGCTGTCTAATGAATTATTGGCAAGGTCTTTTCTTAGTCATGGTGGTAGGCTGCCCTAGTTAGACACCCAAGCTCTTTCTGGGGCCAAGATATTCACTTGTGAGAAAATTGCTTGAAGATGGATCTGCTCAGTAGAAGCACAAACGGGAGCTTTTCTCTGAAAGTTAGTCCTCCATATGGGGATTGACCTATAACCTTGATTCACTGACACCCTAAGATTTCAAGTCCACATTCTCTTAAGCCCTTGCCCTAAACATGCATGGAACACTCATTGATCCCAATTTAGATATAATAAATAAAAGTTTTCTTTCATTTTGACTGATTAATTCAAAAAAGAAGCGGTAGCCATAAAGCTAAAAATTAAAAATGAAAACTTAATGCCCTTAAATAGGCTTGTGTAGAACCACTTGCCCTGAGATATATCTAAGCACATATTGAAGTCTCCTCGCTAGATGTGATCTGACTTTTTGATCACTGGTTTATCATATTTTGCCCACTGTCTTTCACTGAAAAAGGAATGCACATTTTCTTAGCTAATTAAAATTTCTGATTGACTTACAATGAACACTAAAATGACAGAAGGCCAGAGGGTGCTTGTCTAACTTGAGTGAGTCAGATTTCTTTTTTGGTGCTTGTGGTTTTATTAAGGATTTAATTTACTAGTCCTCTGTTTTTTGAGGTTTGATTGTCATCACATAAGCTTGGGCTAGCTACCTAACCATCTGAACTTTTATTTCCTCATTTATAAAATGGAACATAGACTACTTATCTCATAAGACTATCATGAGAAGTAAGAGAAAAAACAGATATAAGATTCTGTGCCTAGTACATAGTAGGTTCATAACAAATGAATTAAAATGCTTACTGAATGCCTTCTTTATGCAATGCCTTCTGTAAGGTTGGGTAAATGTATACACTTAGATAATAAATTAGGGTTAATATTTGTTTCGATTAAATACAAGTATCAAATTTGCAAAGAACAGCAGGAATCAAGTGCCATAGTACAATGGAGGCCTGAGAGTTAAAGAGGATTATAAGCAATAAAAATTGCGTTTGGTAGGAAGTGCCTGGAAGAATCTATAAAGATTTTTTGCAGAGACTTACAGCTTGCATTATTCTAAGCCTCAAACAAGGAGGAAGTTTCTTCAAAGTCCAAGTTTTCTGGTTAAGAAATGTAGCTTGGGCTGGGGATGTGGCTCAAGCGGTAGCGCACTCACCTGGCATGCGTGCGGCCCGGGTTCGATCCTCAGCACCACATACAAACAAAGATGTTGTGTCTGCCGAAAACTGAAAAATAAATATTGAAATTCTCTCTCTCTCTGAAAAAAAGAAATGTAGCTAAAAATCAAATTGCATATCCATTTATTCAATGAAATAAAGTACTTAATTTACTGAGTGCAGCACCTAGCTACAGTAATGAATGAACTACTGTTGCTGTTGATAAAGATAATTCTAGAGAAGTGGAACAAGCCTGGCACTGACTATGTGGAAAACTGAGTTCTTCATCTTCCTGAGTCTCTGAGAAGGAAATCAGAAGAATAGAAGACTTTCATAGCTCCTTCCAACTCAGTAGTCTCTCATTCAGGCTCTATGTGATGTGTCATGACCATGGTTTAGAATGGACATGGTCCCTGTCCTCACTACCAATGCACAGTACGTGCTGCTAGGTCCTTCCCTCAACCAAGGTGTCTCATCACCAGTGAAGGTGTTGGATGAGGTTTGGGGAAGATGTACTCTTGAGCTCTTTGAGGTCACAAAGATGTGGCTTTGAATTTTGTTTCTGACCTTGGGCACATTATACAATACTAGTCTGATCTTGGGTAAGTTATACAACCTCTCTGAGCCCCAGATTCTGCATGGGAATATAATTTATACTTACATATACTTAATGTTGTAGCATTATTATGAGGAATTAATTAAGTGCTTGGATATCATCTACTGTAATTCTTGGTACAGGAAAAATTCCCTAAAGAGCAGCGGTTTTATTATTTTAATTATGTATGGTGGTGGTGGTGGTGGTGGTTTTACTATTTCTAAAGCAAAACAAAATGGTGAAAAAGGAATCTGTGTTTCCAGCTCTCTCTATTTCTCCCATATTGCTGACTTCACCTCATGTCCACATGGGCCTGTCTGTTCCATCTTTCTTTGACAGGCATCCACATGTAGTCCCAGAACCATTTACTGCCGTCTCCTCTTGATACTGTCCTGTTTCGCTCGATAACATTGAATCATCCCTTGCATATTTCTTATCCCTGTAGACTTGCTTCCTGTATTTCATATTCTTCCATGTTCATGGACTACTGCAACCGGGCAACAGACAAGCTGCTACATTCTTTAAGTATTTCTATCAATATCATTTGGAGACACAATCTTCATTCATCTCATTGAAATCAGTGTCTGAATGAAAACAAAGCCAAACACAAAAGTCAACTACATACTATTTAAAAAAAAATAGTGAGAACAATATAAAAGCAGTGAGGTCACTGCCCTGCATATACAGCAGGCTTGATCAAAATACACTGCGAGGAACAGCAGTCACCAACTGACTGAACTTTGCAAATTAGTCTAGTCTATCCTCACTTCTAACCAGTCAGCTTTAGCCCAGGAGGCACTGAAATCCGAAAACTCGGAGGAAGTGTGCAGAAGTGGGAGAAGGAAACTTCCTAAGATACTCTGTTAGCGGCCAAGATGAGAGGCTGACATTTTTCAAAGACAGAGAGGGGAAAAGGTGAGAAGCCAGCCAACCAGGAAGATATCAGTGGAGCTGAGCCTACGATTCCAACTTAGATATGCACCTTACTGGCCAAGATAGCTGTGTCTGTGATATCTTGGGAAGAAACAACCTCCTGAACTGATGGGCCAGACGTGGGGGTTTGTGGATTTAAAAGCATCCCATAGAGTCTGTCTGCCCCAGACTTTGGCAAAAGTCTGTCTTGAACTGTGCACTCAGACAGAAGTTAAAAGAGGCCCAGGCTAGAGCCCAAAGTTCCAATTTGGAAAGCTGGAGGTTGCCTGGATTCTTACTCAGCCTTTCGGTCCCTTGCCCACATCTAACTTTGGACCAGTTTTGATTTCTTCTTATACTTTTCATTATTCATAAATTGCTTTGAAGACAAAATCAGGAATTGCTTACAGTTCAATTCCTCACCATAGGTAGTAGAGAGCTTTGCATGTAATACCATTCTCATTAAATGTTTCCAAAATTGGTCAGTAAAATAAGTAATGCTTAGAGTGTGAAAAACCAGGCCTCACGATTTTATTAGGTAGGATGAAATGATTCCATACTTTGTATTTGGAAGCCATTGAGGCTTTAGGAGAAGGGTATAACTTTCTGAGTCAGGCTGACTGGATTGAGGTTCCTGCCCAATTGCTCTTTGCCACATGACCTTGGCAAGTTGGTTTTGCTGCAAGAATTGATTTTTAGGCTAATCCCAAGCTGCCTGTCTCCAAACCTCAGGTTTCCCATCTTGAGAATAGGAATCTTCATAGTATCCACCTTATAAAATAACTACAGTGTCTGTCTCAAAGACCCTTCTTCTTAGTAAGAGCAAGCTCCTTAGAATCCTTGGAGAGATTAAATGGGAATCATGGTTATATAGCTCTTAGCTATATTGGCTCTCATTAAAGAGGAGCTATTAATAATAATATCAACAACATCATTTTCAGTTACCACTTCAACTTTTGATTTATTTTGAGTTACAATTTTTGTTCCCATATTGACAAAATCCAGATAAATGCTCCAGGCTCCTTTTGAATACTGATTTCATTGTTCTTGCCTTGTTATGGTTGAGTTGTATTTTTCCTTTCTAGGTACTAGGGGTTGAACCCAGGCCCTCAGGTGTGAGGCAAATGCTCTACCCCAGAACTAAATCCCTAGTCCTGCATTTTGACCTTTTGATCAAGGTACTTCCAACTTTTTATTAAAAGTATTGAGATAATCCACTTAACACATGTTAAAAATCTCTGTGATCATATGAAATGTTACGGAGTTATTGTGGAATGATAATGGCTACTCTTTAATGATCATTTACTTTATGCCTTCTGCTCTGTGCTGGGTGCTTTACATTCATGACTTTGTATAATCCTCAGATTAGCCAGGATTTTTAGTTCTATTTTGCAAAGGAAATAAAGCTTGAATAGGTTATGAAAGTAGCAGAGATATTTTCTTAACCGGGCTTCAACTTCAAAGTTCGTGCCCTTGCTGAGATTCCTGACATCTAGAATATTTGCAGCCAGAATATTTGTAGGAGGTGACTCACTCAGACGTTTCACAGTGATGATGCACTCACCATGCCTGGTTCAGCAGCCTGGATGCTGTTCTTCAGCTTGTTTCCCAGGATTGCACCGATGCAACTTATCCCATGCAGAAACGTCACTGTAAATTATTCATTTTGGAAGTTTCATAATGTAACTCATGCATCCAACAACCACAATAAACAACAACCACAATAGGTTCTCCATGCCAAGAAATAGCCACATTTATCTTAATTTTCCTACTTTTCTGTATATGCATCTCCTTGTTCCTTCAGCACTTTCTTGCACTGTTCCTTCCCTTATTGAACCAACATGATGTATGTGGTTAGGCTATAATGGAACAAGTGCTTTTGCAAACATTGCCATGATTTTAATTACTCTTCTCTGGTATCTGCTGAGTTTGGAAGATCAGGCTATGAAAAAGCTATACCTTTCTCACCCAGTTTTGAAGGACTTCATACTGGAAATGTTCACGATTGCTATTAGTTCCCCCTGCCAAACATTTATGGAGCTCTAGTTATGTACCAGGTACTGTGCTAGACTGAGAGGGCTATTATGAGGATTTGATACTTCCCCTCAAGGAACTTGCAGTCATTTGAGGAGATGGACTTTCAGAATAGGTTTCATTCCAATATGGTACATGCTATGGCAGACATATACATACTGTTTTAAGTTTTAACATTGAAAAGACTTGTGAAAGGCATTGGTAGGTGTTATGGTTTAGATATGAGGTGTCCCCTAAAAGCTCTTGTGTGAGACAATGCAAGAAAGTTTAGAAGTGAAATGATGGGATATGAAAGCCTTAACTTAATCAGTGCATTAATCTGATGACAGAGATTAACTGAGTGGTAACAGTAGGCAGGTAGGGTGTTGCTGGAGGGGGTGAGTACCTAGGGGCATGGTTTAGTACTTATCTTTTGCCATTCTTGAGCAGAGTTGTTTTTCTCTGCTTCCTGGTGTGAAGTCCTGAATTGCTTTCCTGCTCCACCACCCTTCCGCCATGATGATCTGCCTCATCTTGGGCCCAGAGCAAAGGAGTTGGTTTTCTGTAGACTGAGACCTCTAAAACCATAAGCCCCAAATAAATTTTTCTTCCTCTGAAATTGTTCTTGTCAAGGTCTTTTGGTTGCAGCAGAGAAAAAGCTGACTAAAATAGTGAGTGAAGGCAAAACAAGTCCCAAATGTTTTGATTAAGTATATAATGTCTTGGCTAAGTATCAGTTGTTTGGTGGATCTCAAACTGTGGTCCCTGGAGCTGTATCTTGATGCCTATCACATACCAGGAACTAACTGAGCTTGGGCGGATCAAAAGGGAACAAAACAGAACTGATGGGAATGAACTTAAAGAAGTATACTCCTGTGCTGTTAATATATCATATAACAACTTTTAGACTCAATTTCTTGATCTGTAAGAGAGGAAAGTTGAAGATGATCACTGAAGTTCCTTTCTCAGCTTTAATTCTTTAAGACTATCAATTAAAGATTTCTGAAGAGTTTGTTTCTTTCAAAAAATATCATGGAGTATAACCATGAGCTGTATACCATCCTAAGCTCTGGGGTTCACAGAGGATGAAATATACATGGTCTTTGCTCTTGTGGAATTCACCAAGGGTAGGGGAAATGATTTCATATCAACAAAATGCATAGCTACATATTACCAGTAGTGATATGAATGAAAAACTTCTAAAAATCATTTAATTTTCTTGTGTAGCTTGAACTTGTCTGTGGCTTTTATGCATGTGAGCTGATCATAGAGTCATTTGGTTAACAAAACAGTTGTCTTTTTGATGGAACACATTCTGGATGACATTTGTCAGAGTGTCACTGGGGGTTATACACAGCCACAGGCACCCAAGAGAATGGGAGGCATCACTAGGGCACTGGAACACTGTCAAACTGCTCTGTGGACCCTCTTCAGGGCCTTCTGAAAGCTCAAGACAACCAACTGAGTAGCAAGAAACTGCAAAGAGAAATAAAGAGCTGGAGGAAAAAGAGCCACAATTATGCAGCAGCCTCAGATCTATCTGGGCTGTGGCACCAAGAGATAACTGAACTGACCGAAACGGTTTGCCACTCAGGCAGCAAGCAGACAGCAGTGAGAGGACTGAGGCTCCTCAGAGCAGCAGACAGCTGTCCCCAAAGATTTTTTCCTGGCCAATGGGCTTCAGCAATGAAAAGCTCACTGTGGAGAGCCAGATTGCACTGTGAGCAATTGTTTAAATCCAGGCTTAAAGAAGCTAAGTGCTTCATCCTCAAGTCATATGGCACTTTGAGGAGACTACTGCACAGAGAGCGAGGGAGAGGGAAAGTATACTTGAGATCTCAGACTCCCCTGCAACTTATATGATTGATAATTCCCTAACTGTCGATATTGATCAGGTTTGGGGTTCAGAACAGAGAATAAACACAAGTCAGCCTTTACATTGTACATTTTCCTCAAAAGGTCTATAGAAAGGTTGCTACAATTTTTCTCATCATGACCCTAAAAATTATCCACATAGGCTATTCAATTTAAAAACCACATTTAAAAGACACTCTGCTTAAATCACCTATTCAAGGTCGACTAATAAGTAAGTACCAGGGGAAGATCTCAGACTTTATAATTCTTTTAGCCTTTCTTACAGACCAGGGAAATTTTCTTATTTTATTTCTGTATTGTCAGGAACTATCCATTATCCTACAGTAAGTTCCTATTTGGGGAAAAAATATAATTGGTTAATTTATAAACAGGAAAATTCAGAGCAGGAAAATAAAGGTCTCTACAGTTGAGAATAGGAAGCAATGAATGGTCCTGACTGTAATTCCCAGCCCACACCAGGCAGGCCAGGGCAGCCCCACACACAAGTCCTAGCTATCCTGAGTTGTCTTCAGGACGAAGAACTTGGAAATGAAATAGGAAGTACATCCTGCTTCTGGGGTAATGGAGGATGGGGCCAGGGAAGAGGATGCAGCTCAGGAGATCTCCATCTTCAGGGAACTCCAACACCCCGCAAGGCCGGGTGAGATGTGCCTTTGTAAAGCTTATTCACATAAAAGCTCTGTGACCAAAGGCCTTTGACACACCATTGGTTCTATGGGGCAGTGAGAGTGACATCAAGTGGATGCAAGAGGGAATGAAACAACCAGGTTAATCAGGACAGTGCAGGAGGATTACTGTTCTGTGGAATGTATTTCCGGTTTAGAGTCACACTTAGGGTTTGGGTATCTGGCTCTGCCACAGGCTCTTGTTCTCTCACCAAATGTTTCTCCAGGACTTCCTTACATAGGAAAATTTTCTTTTTGCATAGGGTGAGTCATGTTCTAAGCTTCGTTACTCTGGCGTACTTGTGGGGATCAGGGAAGGGGATATAACTAAAGGATTTGCAGTATGTTCAATTAATTTCAACATATATTTATGGAGCACCTGCTCTGTACTGGATACTGCCTTGTATATTGAGAATTTAAAGACAATCCTGGCATTTTGGGATGTCCAATATAATGAGAGAGACAACAAGCCAGGTGAGCACCAAGAAGAGGAATCCATTTGATTGATCTCACCAGGAAAGGGTGCCACCTGTTGAGTCTGAAGAGGCTAAATTGGCCCCACATCAAGACATGAGGGCAAAAACAAAGGCATGAAAAGAATCATCACCTGACAAGGAGCAGGTGAAGATTTCAGGACCTTAGGAGAAGTGCCCTGAAATTCAGATGGGTTGCCTCGTAGGTCTTAGTTTCTTCCTCTGCAAGATAAGGAGGTAGATAGACTCCAGTCTTTACTTTCTCCAAGTACTTCCCATGGAGGGGGTAAATCTGCAGAGTGATTGACGATGGAAGTTCAACCAGATCTATATGCTGCCAGTGGTACTCGTTTGGTGTGTTTTCTGGTTAAGCATGATATCATAAATTAATTAAAGATTCCAGCTTATTAATATAACAACAAATTTAGATCTTTGAATCTACTCAAACCCATGGTGAAAGTCTTTTTCATAACCTAAAATTTAGGTCATATTCATAACCTAAAATTTATCATATTCACCCTTTCAAATGTACACTTGAATGCCATTAAGTATAGTCACAACCACTCTCCATTTCTAGAACCTTCCAGCATCCCAAACTGAAACACTGACCCCATCAAACAATAACTCTCCTCTCCCCATCACTCCAGGCCTTTGTAACCTGCCTCTAGTTTGTAATCATTAAATTGTTTTGTCTTTTACATAGGAAGTCCCAATCTGGTTTGCTACTATACAAGACATGTGGAACTCTCCAGGAGAGTAGAGCAATCGAAAGGAGGCACTTCTGACTGAAGGACAGCTTTTAGCCATTTGGTTCCTACCACACCACTACTCCTTAAATTGTGCATATGAGAGCTGCTTCAAGAGCTTCTTCTCCCAAATGAGAGCATAGAACACACCAGGGAGGCTCAAGCTTCCTCACATAGTTTAGTTCTCCCATTACAACAATCTGGGCAAAATCAGCAAGCAAATAGCTTGAAGTACGGTGGAGATGGAAAGGGAAAAGAGGGACAAATCTGAGAGCCACTGGGAGTTACTCCAGACAAGCTGTCCATGCCTCTGAAATAGCGCTTCCTCCCTTCCCCTCTCCCTCTCCCACACTAGATTGCATTTCATAATCCTGCCAACACTTAAATCCCTTTTGCTTCCTAGTCTGTCCAGAGTAATTGATAATGCTGATGCTTTAGTAAGCAAGGCTGTTCTTCAAGTCAGTTTGGAACCAATGTTTCAGCAAGGGGCCACTGTGTTCCCAGGGATGGCAGAAATCAAATGAAACATAAAACTCAGGCCCTGACCACCTCTGGTCCCAAAGGCTTGCTTGGAACTTCTCACAGGATGGAAGCCTTCCTATTTCTGCATTAATCCTTGTTTCCTGGCCAAGTTCCAGCTCAGGTAATTACAGTCTCCCTTACCCAAATTCCCCCCGGCAGATTTAGTTCTTTCGTGTGTCTTCTTGCAGTCTTTAGTTTTGTGGCCTTGTACTCTTGACACAGCATTTTCCTGAGGAGATTTTTTTACTTCCCTTAAGGGGGCAGAGATAGGTGAGTCCCCTGTCATTGCATTATTCACACAAGAGTTATAGGATAAGGTACAGCTGGTGCAATAACATTGTCCAGAGAAGACCCTTAGAGAATTAGAGCTTGTAGGGTCCCCTGATCCAGTGCCCTCCCTCAGATAGGTGCATAATTAAATTACTGATGTTATTTATTTACTTCTTGGTATAAAACTTCTATAGCCCTCTAGAGTTACCGGTTTTATAACTCCTCTGGCAAGCAGTGTTCAACTGGTCCTCCAATGGAAGCCCTCCTGCTTGGGTGTCACTCATCCACCTCACGTTCTTGTGTTGGTTGGCAAGTGGTATATTGTTTAGTTTTCCAGTGTTAAACCTTACATTTCCCTTTGATATAAAGGAATTATAGGGATTTTTTTGGTTATTTGAATTAAAAAAAAACACTAAAATATGCCAGAAGTTTCTCAGTAATCACATTTTAAATATAGACTGCCCCGCAAGAGGTGATCAGTTATGTGAAGCACTTCAACACATGAGACATTTATTGAGGACCTAAGTCACCTTCCACATGCATAACCTCAGAGAAGTTATCTAATCATTTTATGCTTTGGTCTTCTCATCTGTAAATTGAGGATGACAAGAATAACTATAAGATTATTGTGATGATTAAATGAGAGTGCATGGAAAGTCATTATTATTAATAGTGTAAAAGATTATATTAAGCAAACCTTGTGGAATTAATCTGGAACATGATAGAATACCCAAAGAATCTGTTAAAGAAAATGAAGATACCAAGATGACTGAACACTGGGACCTGCCCTCAATATGCTTTGGGTCTAATAAAAAAACTTTATATTCTTCTTTATTGCTGCAATCTTGGCACTTAAAATCTGTGCTTCATCCTTATAGTGAGTGGCCAATAAGTATGTATTGACAAAATGAATATGTGAACATAAACATGAACAGATGAAAGGGAAAATATGAACGAGGGGTATTAAGGACCATTTCATGGAAGAGCCACATTTGATCTGGGTCTGGAGAAAATGGATGTGATTTTGCTAGAAAGCAGAGAAACTAAAATATATTCAAGCAACTTGCTGAAACAGTGCTTCCTAATCTTTTTTGGGTCAGAGTAAATAAAGTAAATGATAATATTTATACAGGACACTGGCCAAAAGCAATTGACCAGTGGTTCCAGTCATTACTGAGCAAACTTGACTATTTTGAAGGCTGAAAGAATCAATATTTGGGGTATGCAGATAATCTGCTTGCATCTTTCCATTTGGAAAGCTCTACTATGGGATATAATCCCCAAGGAAGGAAGAGCACTGTACATCTTGGTTAACTTTATCTTCCCTATCCCTAGTATAGTATCTGGTACACATCAGTCACACAAGAGCAAAGGGAAAAACTTGGTAAAAAGCTTGGAGTTGTTTTGTAAAAGGCAACGTTGGAGCTACTGTAAAAAATTCATAAGAAAATATGAGTCTAAAAAGACAGTTTAGAGTCAGATCTAGGAGGCTTTTGAGTGCTGCACCCAATTGGCCTTTATGTAGGTCATGGGATCCAGCAAAGATTTTGTATCATTTATAATAAGGAAGATCATTTTGGGAGCTGTGTGATAGAGTGTAAAAACACTGCGAGAAGAAAGTCAAGAACTCAGCTATTTCAATAGTCTGGTTGGCAGACAATGAGTCACTAATGTAGAGCAGAGGAAATTCAGGAAAAAAAAAGGAGATGAATTTAACATGCGTTCATAAATACATTTTGTGGGACATTACTGGATTGGATAAAAAAAGGCTAAAGTTATATTATCACTAATTGGCAATTTCATCTGAGAAAGCATATTTTACCCTTTGTGCCTATTTCCTCTCTTGCAGAATGAAAAACCTGAATCATTCCTTCAGTCTCCTTCATCTTGAATATTTTAGGATTCCCTAAAACTTATCAAACTCCTAATGTATTAGCAAGGTCTCATCCCCACTCTTCCTCTAGTGTCTGGTGACAGTTCAACTTTATACTTTGGACTCCGTTCCTTGAAAAGATTGACATTCCATGAGAGTACATCATATAAGTCCTTGGGGTACAAAGAATAGTCTTGCCCTAAAGCATCTGAGGGAACTGGGAATTTCTGAATTTCCTCACTCTATATTCTCTTATTCATTTATTCCTCTAGGGAGAAAGCTGACATAGACTGTTTTCTTCTGGGTAAATTGTATCTTATTCCCCATTATTAATCCAAGACAGGTATATAATAACTGTTGAAAAAGATAATGTATGAATGAATGAGTAAGTAAATGTAGTGATGATGAGGAGACATCCCTTGGATTATACCTTACTGGCCACTGGGAAATCATAGTTAGATGTCTTATGACTGGAGACTGACAGCCTTGTCTTTTTTTTTTTTTTTAATCTTTCTTCAAGAACTCTTGAGAATCTAAATGATTTTCTTAACCTTTGTTCTCCTATCACTATTGCTGTTATTTGCCACTCAGCCTTCCCCACTCACAAGTGGTTACCTGCCTAAGCTCATTTGAGGGCTGGGGAATCAAGTGTGCTATCCTTTTCTCCTAGGATGAGAACACCCACCGTTATGTGTGCAAAAAAAATTCCATCTGCAGCACCAATTCAGATATTCTAGCATAGAGACCTAGAATGAGTTAACAAGCGCCAACACATTTGCTAAGCTCAAAAAATACTCTATTATTGTGTGGCAATTGGTAAAGAACTTATTAATTAAGGATATAAGATAGAGAGAAATCTCCCAGGAGGCAAAAAGCCATTACAAAGACATTGTGGAACCAATCTAGCAGTTAATGGAATACTCAGAGGTCCTTAAAAAAAAGAGGGGTCACTTTTAAAAAGAATAGGTATCATCAGATTAGTGATATTAAAGATTGGGGAGAAACTTACCAAAAGACAGGTAAGATCTAAAACAAAACAAAACAAAAATCTTATCAGCATTTGTTTTAATACAATCCAGTCTATTGTAACATCTGTAAGTCCCAAACATATACCCACACCACCACAAAACATAAAAGTAAATTGAGATGGAAATCGAAATCAAACTACTGTTGCAAATGAGAATTAATAGTACATTTGCTTTTGTTCTGAGATGGGGCATTCGAAGCAAAATAAATAACTCATTTCAAATGCCTGTGCGTTGTTTAAGAGATAACTATCAAATTAACAAGAAATGCCAGTCTCTCCCTCTATTTCCCTTCTTAAATTGTATGTTTCCCTCCCTGTGGATTAGCTCATGATATTAGAACAATATTGTGTTTCAGAGAGGGATTTGGTGAGATGAGCCACATAGTAAGGATTACCCAGGAATTGTTTCTCTGGAGTGGGGATGGGAAATCTTATATATCTATTCTATTAATTGATCTTCAAAAGGACCTGATGGCACCAGCCTTCTGAGGAGGCACTCACAGGGGCCAGCTCATGCAATTCTTTGCAACATACAATGTCACAGAGTGCTTGGTCATGGAACCCTAATAACTCAGTGTGTTGAGCCCCACTGAACCTTTCACCGCTTACGCAAAACCAGACCTGAGAAATATCTTCATCAGGGGAACAGTATATATGTGAACAGCAAGGGAATGAAAAAAATAGCTTCTGTGGAATTTGAATCTAACCTAGCCAAGCCCTCTCTACATAAGTTGTATTTTTATAAGTTGCAACTTGCAATTTATTCCACGTTTTTGAAGGGTGGAGGGAAATGCATTTAAATTATTCAACATTAGATGGTTAAGGGTAAAGAGGACCAGATATGGAATCCAAAGGTCTGGTTTTGAGTACATATCAGCAACTGGCTAGCTCTGCTGTGAGATATCATCCACACTTTCTGAGCTTCCTCTAGCCACATCTCTAAAAGTGGGTAAAATTATACTTGCTTGGCTGCCTGCCTCGGGAGATTTAAAGATCATGTGAGACAAGGTATATCACAGCTCCTGTATGACCTGTGAATATAGTAAAGCTGATAATGATGATAATGGTGAGTTATTAGCTCAAGGCAATTGCCTAGTCTGTCTTAAAAGAAAAATGAGTAGGCTTTGTGATAATAATGGTAGAAAAGATTATTTTTTAAGAAAGAAGTTCTATGGGAATGTAAACATGTACCATATTAGAAATAATTCAACAGTGCCATTAAGTATGAATAAACACAATATGATTTGCCCCTGATTTCTAGGGAAAAAAATCCCAGAATCATAATAATATGAGTTCATATACAAACAAAGATGTTTTGCCAATAAATAGCCATTCACTGCAATGACAGACCTTCACAGATTCCAGCACTTTCTAGACCCACTTCATCTGCACAAGGTTCTATGACATGGTAACCTATCTTGGAATTCAATGTCTTTTTCAACTTTTTTATTCTCCATGTAGAATTTTTTTTATATCATTCTACTAGATGAAAGAAGTAGAAGAGAAATGGGAAACAGGAGTTGAATAACTTGGGTTTCTTTCATGCAATTTACGTGGCAAATATTACCCCCCCAAAAAAAATCTCATAAACTTGTACATACCACTTTCATCTTTGTCCTCCTATCTCCAAATATAGTTAGATGTTTCTTTTACTTTTATTTCCAGTTTCATGAGCTTTACCCATTGCTGGTCTCCCTAGGCCTATTTTTATGAACTTGAGTTTTAGATCTGAGTTCATCAGGGAGTTCTTTCTGTATTTAGTTAAGTTGTTCTCTATCGATTTGCCTCCCAACATTTTCTTTGCTTTTCTTATTATTGTTTTTGATTGCTATGCGGATAATTTTTTTATTAGTGTCTTCCAGCTACCTTGAGTTTCTTTTAAGATATCTTTTTGAGTCTTCATTCACAGAATTATTTGGTGTTTAAGAACTTGGCTTATAGAATCCTAGCGTATGCTGAGACTTTCTTCTTTGATACTAAAAAATTACATAGTAGTTTCCAATATTTTCACTACTATTATACCTTGTTTTCACTACTTTAAAAATTTTTATTCCTATTTCCTGGAACATTCTTCTCTGTCCTTTACATGACAGTCTCCTTCTCAGTTTAAGTCTCAGTTTAAATGTCATCTCTTCAGAGAACCCTCAAGTATTACAATAGTCCTCCATGTACATACAAACACAGACACACACATACACACATGCACACATTTTATCTCATCAGCCTATTTGTTGCTTTCATGGTATTTTGCATGATTGGTAACTACTGTGCTGAATGATTTGCTTCTCTGTGTTCTCTTCCCACCTCAATATTACCCTCAGCTATGAGCGGAACTTTGTCAATCCTGTTCACTGAAGTTTCCCAGTTACTGACATAGGATTTGTCACACAATAAATATGTGTTGGAGGGATGAATGGTGTATTTCTGCATTATTATACAAATTCTAAGCAGGTAGGGTCTAAATACATTCATTGAGTGAAATGCACCCAAAGTAAGAATAATTTTTAAAGCAAGAATAGAATTAAGAGAGTATTTCTCCAAGAATTTCCATTTTTTAATATTTATTTTTTTTAGTTGTAGTTGGACACAATACCTTTATTTCACTTATTTATTTTTATGTGGTGCTGAGGATGAAACCCAGGATCTTGCATGTATGAGGCAAGCACTCTACCACTGAGCCACAACCCCAGTCCCAAGAATTTTCATTTTATAGGTAAATGTTCAAGGAAGTGAAATAATTTATTCATGGATCTTTTTTCTTTTTATTTCTGTTTTATTTTCCTTTAATGAGTGATGAAGTCTAGACTGGAATTCATTCCTTTTGACCTCCAGATAAATAAGTATTAACTAAAGGTCCTCTTCCCACTGCTACTAATCACCTTAGTTATCCAACTTCCCCATCATTTCCCCCTTTAAGTTCTTCACTCCAGCCAACAAAATCAACAACACATAGCTTGTTTTCTTAAGAAGAGCAACAGTAAATCCTGGCTATCCCCACTGCACTAAACAAAGCCCCTCTGTGAACCCCTAATCACAGAAGTCCTGCTCAAAGGATCTTGCCTTTTGAAGTATTGCTTGAGTAATTACAATCAACTCCAACTTTGTTAGGTATTTTATAAGTTGCTTAGTTCTTTTTGTCCCCATCTTTCTTACCAGATAGTAGATATGGGACTTATTTTGTTGACATTTCTTCACTGTAGTAGATAGAAAAAGTGGATACGATATTTTACAGTCCCTTACAGAATGAGGTGGCATCCATTTCTCCACCCCTGGAATTCAGTCTTAGCAAGGTGACTTGCTTTGATCAATGGGAATATTAACCAACATGACAAAAACAGGTTCAAAAAGGACTCGTGTCATTGGGGTTTGCCCTTTCTTGCTGCAATTGGAATCTTGAGGCCACCATAAGGAAAAAGCAAAAGCTAACCTTCTAAGGAGGTCACATAAAGGAAATCCGGGGTGTTTTGACTGGTTGCCACCCAGCTGCTAAATATGTGAGTAGGACCATCCTAGACCATCTAGCCCCCAACCTATCTTCCAGTTGACTCTAGATATCTGAGTAAACCCAAGCAAAAACATTAAAATAATTGTGTTCATGAATCCAGCCTGAATTGCCAACCCATGGAACTGTGAACAAATGATGATTTTTGTTTAAGTCACTAAGTTTTGGGATGGATTGTTACACAGCAAAGGCTAACTGATGCACTCACTGTGGATCCTACATTGCTTGCCGGTCATCTTTGTTTGCTGCTACTCAGATACCCTTCTTTAACAGATGATCCATTTATCCCCATTTCACAGAGAGGAAAAATCAATGTTAAGAGATTGTTTTAGTATTGATGCCCTGACATATTTGATTCTTTTGATCCGATGCATTAGAGATAAATCCTCCTTAGACACTGTTTGCGGGAGTAGCTACTAAAAATGTTTAGAAAGGAATTAGGATGTTAAGGACATGCAGACAGTTCCTGGAAGCTGAATTCCCAACCTATAAGCATGAGCTTAAGTAGGGTTTATGCAATTAATAAAGCCAGAATTCAATTATGTTCATTTATCTCTTATTTTATAACCAGAAGCTACCAATTGTTTATAAAATACCTAAGCTTTCCCACGACCACAGTCATTAGAACATATACAATAATAATCGCAGTAATTTGTTATAATATTCATTGATTATCTCAAAGGGATAGGTACTTTTCACTTGCATTATCTTTAATATTATGATAACCCCATTAATAGCATAATCTCCCTTTATAGAAGAGGAAACTAAGGTCTAGAGAAGTGGCAAGACTAGCCCCAAGCCACACACAGCCAGTTATGCAGAGGGCTGAAATTCAAAACAGGGCTAGGCTGGGTACTTTCTCCTCTACTGCCTGTCTCCTTCGGATTGACTGCAATATAATCCTGCTTCCCTTCATATATTAAGGATGCAGGTCATGAGCCCACATTCAAGTGTACCTGCAGGGACTGCTTCTCGGCAAGAAAGCTGGATCACTCACATATCAACATGTAAGAGTTTTTGCTTTCAAATAGCTGGAGTCTGCTATTCTTGGTATATCTTCAGAAAGACCTTGAGTTTATGCATAGCCTTGACCTTTGTTGCTGTTGTTGTTGTTTATTTGTGTTGTTTTGTTTCCCAGTGCCAGGGATGAAACCTAGAGCCCTACACATGTTGGGGAAACACTATCATACAGGCTCATTCCCAATCCCAAAATTGATTTTTCACCCCAAGTTTTGAGGAGGAAAATGGGCATAAGTCATGAGCTCAATGCATTTATTTCCTAACTCAGAACCAGAGTACAATAGTACCTACCTTCCCCAATTTCTGACTTAAATGTTTTAAAACCCTACAAAGGAGACCTTGATATTTTAAAACGTGACAGAGGGCAGTCCTGAAGCAATAAACAACTTTTACAACTATTTTTCTCATCTTAAAAATAGAACAATGCACAACACACCCATCTCCATTAATGACATTTTGTACCTGTGAAAATATTAAAAATGGGTACTGTACTTTTAAGTTCAATGATTGTCTCTGGCCTGCTAGTTACAGGTTTATAAGGGTCTCTCACTTTGTACATTCAATAGGTATTTTTCTTCTGTCTGCTCCACATCCAGATGCCCTCAGAGTTTCACCTCCTGGATGTACTGTTGGATCCTTACATTTGCACTTATGTTTAGGCATGTTTACATCTTATCCTTGTCACCAGACATCTGACCTTAATCCTTATAGTGTGCCAATGTCTTGGACAGCTCCTGACACATACAGAGACTTAACAACTACTTGTCACATTGAATTATACCGATAAACCTATGTTGTTCATAGAAGGGATTCTTTAAATATTTGTGCATTAATAATTAATGAAAGAAATATTGGAATGACCAGACTAAGGGGAATTAATCTTGATCGTGGACAGATCTTAGGCAAAAGATCAATGATCATATCTTCCCTCTTTTTTAATTCATCTTTACAGAATTGCTTCATCAATTCATTTTTCACTCAGACCTCAAACAAGGTAACTAAACCTGGTGAAATGAGCTAGTTTCTTTTCCTTACAAGGCCAATGTCATACATTTAATTCTGCCAATTTACATACCGGCAACTTTAAGGATCAAGGATCAAACCAACCTGAACTAGCTCAAACTTTGTATGAATTAAGTGTCCAATGACATATCAAAAGCATAGCTTAGCTTTTCCCTTCCCCTCTTGTTCTCTTGAAAACACCAGATTTCTAAAGAATACAAATCGCGCAATCCAATTCAGAAGGTAAATTACGGTGAAGAAAAGGAAATAGCCCAGAATCCTCCCCCAGCAGGTTATACTAACAAAGCTAAAATCCATGCATCTGAAAAAGAATGGAACATTTTTAAAAATAAATTTACAATGTCCCCTGGATTTCCAGGATCACTTCTGCTCTGGCTCCTCTTGCATCTGCTTCTGCTAAACTCTTGTTGAAATGAAGTCATCTAAATGTCTGTGCTGGGTGATCAGGCAGCTCCAGGACAGCACAAAGGAGATGAGAAAAGAGCAAGGGAAAGGGAATATGTCACATCCTGACTACACGGAAACAGTGCAAAACATCTAATCACAGCAGTGCCAGGGAACTTGAACCTGTCCAAAAAGATCCCCAGCTCTCCGTGTTTAATTGCCGCTGATGGCTGCTGGCCAGTCATGCATGACAATGCTCGCGTGTCTCACTGCTCCCTGCCTCTGCTCATTCCTGTCAGCTTTCACTCCAGGTGATGAACATGGTCTTCGGACCTTGGGAGGGGTGTCTGGGCCAGATATGGGGTTCGGTGGGCTGGAGAAACCCCTCGTGGATGCAAAGCAGCTGTACTCTAATAATGCATGGAAGAGACAGAAGTCTTCAGAAAGGAAATGTTATATAAGTTGCTTCCATTCCTTATTTCCTTTCCCTGTGTCTGCAGCCTATTTATTTTCCTTGGGAGAAAACTAAAACTAGGCCACCCCACACAAATGCGTAGGATGTCTGTGACCTGAGGTATGTCAATTGGCAGCATGCAAGTCTCCGGTAGAGTCAATTATCTTTGAGCACATGCTTGAGGCTGGATAGAGAAATTTGAATTACACTTGAATAGTAAAGGACATTATCTTCCTTGGTGACTCAGTGCTCTTAAACCTCTCTTTCTTTCTGTACAAGAGGGAAAAAATCATGTTTCTATTGAATCTAACGACAGGAAAAACTCCCCTCTAAGTCCTGAAGAAAAGATGGTTTATTAAGTCTAGTGTGGCATTGATAACTTCTTATAGCTTAATTGTTTATTTTTAGTGTGGAAGAAGTCTAGGACTTCTCTGGGAGGTGTGGATTCCAGACAGAATTCCTCAAGGCACAGAGCAATACGGAACCTCGAAGCACAGAAGTTTTAGGAAGTTGATCATCCCAAATTGATCATTTTACAATGTATACAGATACTGAAATATATTGTACTCCATCAATATGTACAATATTAATGTGCCATCAAAAATAAACTTTAGAAGTTGCAGGCAAAATAAAATGTGCAGTTGAATTTAGGAACCACTTTCTTTTGCCTGTCCCTGGTCCGCACCCTGTGAAGTATTGGGAAGAACTTAACTTCTCTCTGGGCTTGAATTGCCTCATCCCTAAAAATAGACTTTTCTACCTCCTGGGGATGCTGTGAGGATTAAATGAGCTGATGTCTATTTAAGCACTTCCTCTGCAGATAAGTAGACAAACTTGAGGCATGTAAGGACAAGGATATATGATCTATTTATTTTTGCAAACTAAGTGATAGAGCATAATGTTTTGTAAATGGTCTAAACTCTGAAATTAGTCAAGCCCAGATTGGAATACTATGTTGCTAATTAACCGTTTAGTTTTGTGTTAATTTTTCATATCAAAAGTGGAGATAATGATTTTTATTTCTTAGTATTATTTGAAAAGAATATGGAGATATGTACAAAAGAGATCTGACATACAGTAAATATTCAATAAGTGGCAGGTATCTCTTAGCTCCCAGAGACTAGCACATATACGCAGAACAAAAGTTAGAAACCTTTCAGTGTTTTATTTCCTTGCTAGTTCTCTCTTTAGGTCTGATGCAAATGAGTGCAGTGACTTGGAAATCCTGTGTTGAAGACAATAGAATTAAAATGAATTTTTTTTTCCTGAATTGCTGCTCATCAGGAACCACTGTTTTGGACTTGACATGAGTGACAATTAATTGTCTATGATATTAATCCCCTGGAATCTCAGAGTTTAACTCCACAGACCCTTGTGTTGCCTGAAGGGATTTTTACATCATTTCTATTTTCTTCTCCTCCTCCTTTCCTTCCTTCTTCTTCTATTTCTCCCCTTCCCTCCGGTCTCCCTCCTCCTTCTCTTCTTCTAACGCAAGCCAGATATTTCATTATCTAGCCTCTCATTCAATACTTTTAAAATCCCCTTCTGAAAATGTGTTTATTGTAAATGGCAGAAGTAAATTTTCTTTTAAGGTAAACACAATGTTGCCTTTCATTTGAAGAATTCAATCCATTAATCTTTAGTGTGACAACTTAGGCCTCTGATTTATTCCATCACATTTCTCTTTGGTATTTATTTACTTTATATTTTCTTGCTTCCCTTTGTGCTTTTTTTTTTTTTTTTTGCCTTAATTGAATGAAAGCCTTACTCATTCCTCCTTTCAACACTTTTAGTTGGGAATTTCTATTTTTTTTTATAACTTCACTAATGGTTACCCTTCTATTCCTAAGAGTTATAACTAAACGTATATTTCAATATTTTATTATGAAAAAAAATACCTATTATTGTTCCCTGTACTTTTTCTTCCACTGCTATAACCCAATAAAATGAGAATTTCAGAAAGTTTTTTTGCTTACTCAACCTACACCCCCCCACCTCCTATCAATGCAATATTTGGTTTGTTTTTATTTCCCAGTTCTCCTGCTTTACCAGCTCCTGTTTTGCCCAGTCTGATTCATTTTATTTTTGATAATTCTTGAGCTTTCCCTCATAAAAACACCATTTCTATTTTGACGATCTTAACATTTGTATCACACATGGCTGTGAGTTCACATTGTCATCTAGATTTCCATGTCTGGACTGCAGTTTTCTTGTTCATCCCTTGTTTTCTCTTTTCTTCATCTTCTGTCTTAAAAAATCTCATTGATTCATTTGCTACTTGACAAAAGCCTTCCCATGAGAGTTTCCTTCAGAGTACATGGAGGAAAAAATACACTATGCCCTTGCATATCTACTCTTCCTTTTCTTTCTTCTTTTTTTTTTTTTGATGGATTTTTGTTGTTGTTACTGAGGATTGAACCCAGGGTCACATTACAACTGAGCTACATCCCCAGCCCCGCACCCTTTTTTTCTTTTTAATATCTTTATTTTTATTTATTTATTATTATGTGGTGCTGAGGATCGAACCCAAGGCCTTGCACATGCTAGGCAAGCCCTCTGCTGCTGAGCCACAATCCCAGCCCTTTTTATTCTTTTAAGTAAACAGTACCTGATTTTGGACTAATACTGGTCACAGTCTTTTTTTTTTTAATTTTATTTTTTTAATTTTTTATTTTTTATTAGTTTCTCGAGACAATACAATGATCTTGACATATCATACATTTGATTCAAATGGGCTATGAATTCTCATTTTTCCACATGTACAGATTGCAGGATCACATTGGTTATACAGCCACGTATATATATACAGCAATACTAGTGTCTGTTGTATTCTGCTGCCCTCTCTATCCCCCCCTCCCCTCTCCTCACCTCCCATCACCTCTCTCTACCCAATCTATGGTCACAGTTTTAATATGCACTGATCTCTAGCTGTTATTCCAAAATCTTCTAATTTTCAATGGTATAGCTGAGAAATCTAACACTCATATTGTGTATTATTCTAATTATTATTATTATTGAGACAGAGTCTCTCAGGCTGGCCTTGAACTCTTGGGCTCAAGTGATCCTCCTGCCTCAGTCTCCTGAGTACCTGGGACTAAAGGCAGTCATCACCATCCATGACTGCATTTTGAAAAATAATAATAACTTGTTTTATTCTGTTTAAAAGACTTAGAAATTTCTCTTCTTTTAGAGTTCAGAAATTTTACAAAACTCTAAACCTGTGCTGACTCATCAAATCAGCCTAGACCTTCAAAACACTTCCATAGGCTGATGAAGTCTTTCTGTCCTTCCATTGTAAACTCAGTTTTTCTGCTTCCTCCATCCATACCTGATTCGTCCTTCTGGAACTCCTGTGATTTGTGTATTAGGATTACTGAAACTACCAGATGTTTAAATTTGATAAGTTCTTTTTCCAGGAAGCATTTCAATGCCATAATTGAATCTTTTTATGTTTTTGTTTTTCATAGTCATCCAAACTGCCATCTGTCTCCCTGCAAAGTTCTAGTTATTCCCTTTGTGTGTTCATTTGGTCTGGGGACAAAAATCTGACAGCTCTGTCAAAGGTGTGAATATTTTGTTAACAAGTAACCGACGCTGACAAGTTGGACTTCATCATCCTCTGAAACCTTGGGTGAGCATGAGGCCTGCGGTGAGAATGAAGTGGAACTTTCCGGAAGCAGGGGAATCTGCTCATAACCAAAAGCATGCACATATGTGACTACATAGCTCTTTGAGGCTATGTATAATTCAGAAAGTTGGATTTTTGGAACTTCATGTTAATATATCAAACAAATTCATGTCAGATGCTTTTTTCAACATGACCAGATTGTTGTACTTAATTTTACATGAAATCAACAGGCATAAATTCTCTGAGGAAATGTGATATTTTGCAATCCAGGTCAAACACCTGGAAAATAGCAATAAAGTATATATATATCCTCTGTTCTCCAAGGCTTACCCTGTTAAATAAGGTTTCAAGAGAGGAGCTGGTGAAGCCACAAATGGTGTGGTAAAGATATAAACATTTTAGTTCAAAGATGGTGAAATTGGTAGATTCCTTAAAGAAAGTGTAGCCGGAGTGGATCCTTGAAAGATGGGTGGCATTTGGGTTTATGGAAAAGAGAAAGAACATTTATAAAATTACAGAAGTGGAAATATAATGATGGTAGGTGTCATGGATAGTGAGAACGTATTTTGAATCTGAGAAGGCAGAAAAGTGTGCTAAGTACTATGATTTCCAAATTCTTCCTGATAGAATTAAAGAAACTTGAAGCTAAAAAATTTCAAATCCCTACATGTTAAATATTTTCTAAAGGGGACAGATTCTGTGAATCTGATGACTTTCTCTCTCTCTCTCATACACACACACACACACACACACACACACATACACACACACACCACAAATCAGACAAAAAAACAAATGAAAGCTAGGATTTGCTTGAAACAGAGTACTAGGAGGTGGATGGTAAGGGTGGTTGGGAGGCCTGGTTGTGTTGGTTATAGGTATTGCTACAAAAGTTCACCAATTGCCCGCCCCGCGTACTTCTTTGTATTTTATTTCCTCCCTTGAAGAGCTACTTTTATGTTATAGGTTACCATTCATACTGTGATTTAGCTGATTTGGACATTTTGTGACATTGAGTCTATAAACTGAAACTTTCCATTGCACCAATATGCGGGGAAGGGGAGAAACATGCTGTGGAGGGAGTGAAGCTTGAGCACGAAGACAGTGTGGGTTAGAATGAATCTTAGATATCAGATGCCAGGCCCTGTGTCCCTGTTACCTGCAGGCTGAAGGGTATGTGCATTTATTAATTGAATAGTTAGCAGATATTTGAGTATCTGCAATAGCCCAGACACAGGGGAGAAATGCAACCAGTTACCATTCCTACCCATGTATAGATCCTAGGTTCCACAGTCTCTAGAGTCACCAAATGCAATTGTTATGAAGAGCCAATCCTCCCTTCAGTATTTAGCCACTGCTTGGATATTTCCAAATATTAGGGAATTTTATTTCCCACACAGAGCAGACTGATTTCAGTTTCTGTTTTGGAATTGTTGTAATTGCTAGAAAATTCAGTTCTGATATTAAAGTGAAATTGGTTTCCTTAGAGGTGTTCTCAAATCAAACTCTGCACCATGTTTCATAAACCCATTTCAAAACCACAGGGTACCAGGCTCCACCTAAGACCCACTGAATCAGAGTCAATAGGGATGAGGCTCAGGAATATTAATCTTAAAATTTCCACAGATGATTCTGAGAGGCAGCTAGGATTAAGGACCAGTGTTAGATATCTTGTTATTCTTTCTAGTTTTGTCCTCTACAATTACATTAAATAGAGATTACTTCTTTTACTCAATCCTCTTATAAATTTTTAAAGACAACTCTTATGTTTTAACTTCTCCAATCTCCCTGTTACAGTTTGGATCTGGTGATATAATTTGGATCTGGACTGTTCCCCAAAGCCCCATGTATTAAAAGCATAGTCACAAGGGTGGTGCTCTTGAGAGGTGATGGAGCCTTTAAATGGTAGAGTTTAGTCAGTTTCTTAGGTCATAGGGGACATGGCCTTGAAGGTAATTGTGGGACCTGAATTTCTTCCTCTTCTTCTCCTACTTTTCAGCCATGAGGTGAGTAGCTATGCTCTACCACACACTCCTCCACGAAATGAGACATATGCCCAAAGCAACAAACCAACCAATCATGGACTGTGACCTCCAAAACTGTAAACAAAAAAAAAAATAAACCTTTCTCTCATAAGTTTATGATCTCAGGTATTTGTTACAGTATTGGAAAGCTGAGTAACATAGTCCTCCTCCTATTGTTCTCCCTTTCATGGGCTGAAGATCTCCACTTAGTTCATCAGTTCCTTCTGTGATGTGATTTTCTGTGCTCTTCATTACTATAATCATGTTTCGTTATATGGTTTCTATTTTCTCAAATCTGTGGTGCCAATATGCACAAAAAATCTAGATGTGGTTTGGCCATGCATACACTAACTTCCTTTGATCAATACACTGTGATATCATTAATGAAGATTATTTCTTAGAGCTAGTTAGCTGTTTTATAAGTCTATTAATTCATTTTGAGCTTGGACCAATTAACTTTCTCCACCTATTTCCTGCATTCATCCACTTGCCAATCTTATCTTATTTTTATATCTAAAATTTAATTTGTTAGCATTATCTTGAATTTTCAACATTCATCAATATATTTGTCCTTAAAAACAACTTTAAGCCAACCTAGATGCCCTTCAGTGGATGAATGGATAAAAAAAATGTGGCATATATACACAATGGAATCTTACTCAGCAATAAAAAAGAATAAAATCATGGCATTTGCAGGTAAATGGATGGCGTTGGAGAAGATAATGCTAAGTAAAGTTAGCCAATCCCCAAAAAACAAATGCCAAATGTTTTCTTTGATGTAAGGCAGCTGATTCATAGTGGGGTAGGGGCAGAGGGGTGGGAGAGAAAGGAGGGGGCAGGGGATTAGCAAGGATGGTGGAATGTGATAGACAGCATTATCCAAAGTACATATATGAAGACATGAATTGGAGTTAACATACTTCATATACAACCAGAGATATGAAAAATTGTGCTGTATACGTGTAATAAGAATTTTAACAATGCATTCTGTTGTCATTTTTTAAAATCAATTAAAAAATAAGTAAATAAATAGCAAATTTTATGTGAAAACAGTAATTAGAAGAGAAAGAGAAACATTAACTTCTAGAAGAACATCAGCACAATATAAATGTGCACATTGGAATCTTATGGATCAAAAAAAAGGCAGTAGGTTTAAAGAGAATGGACTTTTTATTCTCTTCTTTTTGTGGAAAAAACAAAATGTGCTATGGCATGTTTTGTATAAAATGGCTGTATGAAATCCTTACCCATTCCAAGGCCCATATGGTTCACAAACACTATAGGATCTTTGAGTCATAGGATTTTGTATTATAACATGACAGCAACAAACACACACTCTATTTTCTAGAAATAAAGGTTTTTTTTCTTTCAAAAAAACAAAAAACCAATTTTAGAGCAAGAGAAGTTTATTTTGTGGCTCACAGTTTCAGAGGTCTGAGTCCATAGAAGGCCAGCTCCATTCCCCAGGGCATAAGGTAAAGCTGAACAGCCTAATGGAAGGGGCCGAGGTTGGAGCTCAACGAATGAATACTTGCCTAGCACATGTGAGGTACTGGGATTGATCCTCAGCACCATGTAAGAATAAATTAATTAAATAAATACCTAAATAAAGGTATTGTGTCATCTACAACTAAACAAAAAGAAATCGTGGTGGAGGAAAGCAGCTCATATACCAAGAAGCAGAGAGACTAATCTCAGCTCACAAAATATATACTCCAGGGACACTGCTACATTGATGTTCATAGCAGCACAGTTCACAATAGCAAGACTGTGGAACCAACCTAGATGCCCTTCAATAGACGAATGGATAAAAAAAATGTGGCATTTATACACAATGGAGTATTACTCTGCATTAAAAAATGACAAAATCATAGAATTTACAGGGAAATGGATGGCATTAGAGCAGATTATGCTAAGTGAAGCTAGCCAATCCCTAAAAAACAAATGCCAAATGTCTTCTTTGATATAAGGAGAGTAACTAAGAACAGAGTAGGGACGAAGAGCAGGAGAAGAAGATTAACATTTAACAGGGATGAGAGGTGGGAGGGAAAGGGAGAGAGAAGGGAAATTGCATGGTAATAGAAGGAGACCCTCAGGGTTATACAGTGGAGGAGGTAGAGAGAGAGGAGGGGAGGGGAGGGGAGAGGTGGGGAGGGGGGAGGGTGGAGGATGGGAAAGGCAGCGGAGCACAACAGACACTAGGATGGCAATTTGTAAATCAATGGATGTGTAACTGATGTGATTCTGCAATCTGTGTATGGGGTGAAGGTGGGAGTTCATAACCCACTTGAATCAAAGTGTGGAATATGATATGTCAAGAAATTTGTAATGTTTTGAACAACCCACAATAAAAAATTAAAATATATATATATATATATATATACTCCAAAGGCATGCTCCCAATGACCCTCCTCTTCTGCCATATCTACCTGCCTATAGTCACCACTCAGTTAATCTCTATCAGGGGATTAATTCACTGATGGGTTAAGGCACTCATAACCCAATCATTTCACCTGGAAATCTTCTTACATTGTCTCATACATGAGCTTTTGGGAGATACCTAATATCTAAACCATAACAATTTGCTTTATATCAGTATTTGTGTCCAATATGAAAACAAGTAATCTGGAAATAAACTTGAATTGTGGATAGTTGTCAGTTTCTGGTTTTTGCTCTCTTTTTCTTTTCTCTCTTTTTTTTTTTTTTTTCACTGTACTAAGGATTGAACCCAAGGGCACTTTGCCACTGAGCTACATCTCTGACCCTTTTTGTTTTTTAATATTGAGACAGAATCTAGCTAGGTTGCTTAGGGCCTGGCTGAGTTGCTGACACTTGTCTCAAATTGGGCAATATTCCTGCCTCCACTTTCTGAGGCGCTGGAATGAAAGGTATGTATGCCACCACACCTAGCAGTTTCTGGGTTTTGGCTCCCTTTTCAGTGAAAATATATATAATAGAAATATACCTAATGCAAAGAGAAAGAGAGAGAGAGAGAGAGAGAGAGAGAAGGAGAGGGAGGAGGAGGAAGTGGTGAGTAGTGATGCAGAGATGCAGAGATGGATTCAAAACATTTAGGTCAACAGATAAACTTCTACCTGCAGATCTTATGATAAAAGAAATGATTTCCAAGTCTATCATTAGGCCATTTGCACATATCCACTCAAAAGTAGAAGTAAGAGAACAAATCTAATGAGAGTTTCATGGGCAGCCAGTTACATGAATGATAAAAAACTTCTCAAAGTATCTCGACACAAATTGCGGTGGCACACACTTTATAATAAGGGCAATGATAATCAGGATGATTTAGATGTACTTTAATCAAATGCTATATTGGAACGTGGATCCCAGAGGTGAGAGGCAGTTATTAGTGCAATACACTAGCCTGATCCCTGGGCATTCATAGCTCAGCTCACACTGAAGGATTTCCGAGTCTTTGTAACAGAAAATCCCCTTCTGAAATTATTTGGCTTGTAAGGAGTAGGAATGGTCTAGTAAAGATAAGAGGAGATAAGAAAAAGAATTTGAAGTCAAAATGGAAAAAAATGGGTTGGAAGTTGAATAGGAGAGAAATATTACTTTAAAGTAGGAATAGGACAAGGAGGATTGAGGTGCCTGAAAATGATTCAGACTTTTATTAAGTCACACTTAAAGTTTTATTAAAGCATCTTACAAAATAGGTAAGTGGAAATTTTTTTTAAACTATAGCTTAGAAAGCATTTGGAAATCATCTATTTGTACACTTATGAATTCTGAATTATACCTCCATGCTTCACTTCTTTCATGAGCTCTAGACTTGATTATCAAACCTCTCACTTGATAGTCCCACTTGGACGTCTCAATGACAAATCAAACATAAAAATCTTGATTCATGTTTCCACTCCATTATCCTCCTACTCACCATTCTTTTTTTTTTTAACCTCTGCAAATAACATTGGCCAGATTTGCAAACATAAAACCTAGGAGTCATCTTGGATCCCCCATTTTCCCTCTTCCCCACGTTCAGTCTACCCATAACTAGTTCCCCATATTGCATATTTGTTCCTTCATTTTCTACCCTAGGCCACAGTGAGTCTTTTAAAATATATGCAAGATCATGCCACTGTCCCGCTTGATAAACTCTGATGGCTTTTCTATACATACAGTAAAAGCTGGGCTTCTCACCAGGATCTGCAAGGCCTCACACCATCTGGTGCTGGGCCAGCTCTTCAACCTCATCCCCTCCCAGAATCCACCTCACTTAATTGCTTTCCTGATTCCCTGAGCTCACCGATTCTTTAAATTAAGAAAGTATGATCCTGTCTCAGGACCTTTGCACTTGTAGTTCTTTATGCCTGAAACACTCTTTCAGGGATTGGCAAGTTGAACTCCCTAAACCCAGGTAAGTGTCCTACCACTGAGATACAGCCCAGCACCATCAAGTTTATGCTTGAATGTCACCTTCTCATAAGTGACACCCTCTTCAAAATGACACCCTTATTCCAACACTCCCATTCGTGTTTCTGTCTTTAGTTTTCTTTATAGAATTATTATTTCCTGTTATCATGTCATGATAGAAGCACAGATAGAAGAGAGAGAGATGAGAGAAAGTGGGAGAGAGAGATTTGAGAAAGGAGTCAAAATATGTGTATGTGGAAGAGAGAGAGGAAAAACTTGGATGCAGGCAAGTGAGTTCCTGGGCATCAGGGTTCATTAAAGATGCTGGTGATTCCAACATCCAGCCAAGGTTGAGAAACACAAGACTAGAGGGCAAGAGCTAAATACATGAATAGATTTTCTCCTGCTAGCATGGAATTGAAATCTTTTTATTCCACTGCTGAACATTTTGGTTTGTGATCCTGAAGGGATATCTCAGAACCCTCCGACTTCCACCTGTAATTTTGATAAATTACCAAAAACAAAGAAGGCTAGGTTACAAAAGTAGTTTTTCTCTTTCATAAATTCTCTTTTCCAGAGGAAGATCATGGTGTTAGAGCAAGAACTCTGCAGTCAGAAAATCTGCTTTGATTCCTGGCTCTACTGCCTGGGCAAGTGACTCTTCTCTGTGCCTCAATGTCATCTGTAAAATGAGAATAACAACAATTATGTCCCTCGTGGGGCTGCAGGGAGATTAAATGATTCTGTATAAAGGGTTTAGAGCAGTACCTGCCGCAAAGCAAGTGCTGCGAGAAAGTGTTCACTCTTATCTTTGAGGGACTGGCTCTCAAGCAGAAAATGCATGTGGAAAATTCCTTTGGCCAATGATTTTGAAAGTAGTTAGGGGGATTGAGACAGACCATTTTTCTCGGATACTCTAACTCCACTCAAGAACAGAGTTGGTTAATGATTAGATCCTATAAAATTTTCCATGTCATGTGCCTTTTCCCCACCAGGCAATAGAAAGTAATTAAGAATTATGGGGAGCGGATTCAGTGAGAGGGAAGGCATGCCTTTCTAGGGACAAGCTCCAAACCCTAACGAGGTTATTGGCACAGGTGTCTCCTGCAAATAAATTAATGGGGAGGCAGATCCAATCATTAATCTGTCATCCAAACTTGGTGTTTAGAGTCATTTGGGGAGATGGGGCTTCCTTTGCCCAACCTTGGTGGTGTCTGGAGCAAAGATTAGGAAGCAGAGTGATTTCATTAGGATAACAAGGCTGTTAAAGAACAATCTGGCTCTTTAGATGGTATTTATAAAGCATTTCAAAGAAACTGTGTTCTGACAGCTGCTGTCAGTCTCTCACATAGGAACTGTGGTGATTTATTGATACAGCAGGGGAGCTATTATTATCCTTATTTGTAAAAGTTTTGCACATTCCAAGAGTCCATCTCATTGAGTTGAAAACTTCCCAAAGACAAATGAATTTAATTGAATGTTTAAATTTCCCCAGCATGATATTTTGATTTAACAGAATATGATAAATTCTCAAATAATTGGTGTTGTACCTAGTTTTGTAAACTGCTACAAGTTCTTTTGGATAAAAGACAGTGATAAAATTATGCTTTCAGTTATCTGCTTGTGGAATATCCACCACCTCTTCCGTGGCTAGTTTCCTCCAGCTTGAGCTATGGAACAATGTGATACAATGTGAATTATTAGAAAATACAGAAGCACAATTTTTTTAGGTAGAGGAATATATCATTATGCAGAAAACAGTGCTACATAGAATATATAATAGTGCTAAAACCAAAAATGAGTGATTTTTTAATTAATTGTAATCTTTATTTATCCATACCATTATACCTTCCTTGTTTCGCTAATTGCCGCAGTCTGGCTGGGCACACAATCACGAGCCACCACACAGCTTGTAGATTCAAACAGCAACTCTTTATTCCCAAACTCACACCAGCCGTCTACAATCACGTTCTGGGGAAATCCACGTTCTCTGCCCAAATCCACCCCCACTGGGCCTCTGTCTCCCAAAAAATACTGTCTGAATCCCGTGAGAACTCAAGGGGAACTCAGGCAGCAGGATACGCCCTATTCCCAGCAGGAATAATCTTAAACCTTAAACCTGGAACCTAAACCGGGAACGCCCTAAACCCGATTATCCTAAACAGGGAACACCCTAAACCCGGATCCGCCCTGGTCCTTGAGCAAGGTCACCTACATGCAATGTCACTGCAAAATGTCCTATTTCCACGAGTCCTTCCACTAAGCAACATGGGGTACGATGGCAAGGAAATTGTCATACCTACTTGGCTAATGGCTCCCAGCAGCTAATTAGGAATATCTGAGTCCAATCATCAAGTAGTTTTCACTCTTGAGTAGCATAAGGAATGTAGTATCTTTAAGGCCACATAGTAGTAGACTATTTGGTTGTCATCAGCAGTTAGCAGTTAGTGGAGCCTTTGTGTCATTTTTAAGAAGAAGCATATCTATTCACTCCGGTTAGATGAATGAAACAATAGAGTCACACCGATCATTGGCTTTACTGGACTGCAAGGGATCTTAGAAACTGTGTAGCCCCAGCACATACATTTTACAATTGAGTTAATTGAAACCCATAGAGATAAGATGTCACATAGTTATCGCTAAATCAAGAAAAGAAAAATTAGTGTTACATCTTAAATGTTTATATTCAACTATTCAACTGGTTATGCCATTATCTCTAGTTCCTGTAGTAGTCAGGCAAAGTCAGTGAGGAAAAAAATGTAGACAGGGGCAGGAAAGAAACACTGCTGAAGAAACCAAAAGGAATTAGAGTGGGTGGTATGAGGGCATTTCAGAAACATCATAGAGACTGGTCTCCTTTCCTTTTGCAAAGTGAACGCCATGAATAATGAGAAATAAATGGAATATCAGAGTAGGGTCTGACATGCTTTTACCTTACAAAATAAAAAGAATGAGTCAAACCTTATTCATCACAGCCTGGAACTCTAGATAGTCAAGGAAGAGGCCCTTGGTGTTTGATGGAGATAAATTTTGGACAAATGAAGTACTAATTTATATAGTGGCTAATACATTTTTCATTATACCAAGAGATAAATTGAAGAATGGATAGGTTCTGTCAAAGTATAAAGCCAGGTCAAATTAGAAAAAAAAATCTTAAAGTTTATTGTCACACAATAAGAGAAAATATAGATTGTGATCTGGGAGACCTCAAATGAAGTGGGAAGAAGCTCTGCTGGCAGCAGTGCTATTTGTTTGGATCTTAAATGTCTCAGCAAAGGTCATGTGTTAGAGGCTTGGTCACCAGCCTGTGATGCTATTGGGAAGTTCTAAAACCTTTAGAAGGTGAGGCCTAGTGGGAAGAAGTTAGGCCATCGGGGGCATGAAGTTGAAGGACTTATCAGGACTCCCAATCCCTCTTCTTTCTTTCTCTTTGCTTCCCTTTCACCATAAGGTGAGCAGTTTCCTCCACCATTTGCTTCTACCATGATGCACAGTCTCACTACAGGCCTAAAAACAAATGGAACCACTAGCCATGGACTGAAGTCCCCCAAACTATGAACCAAAAAAAAATAGCTTTCTTTTTCTTAAGTTGATTATCTCAGATAGTCTGTTTTAGTAACAGAAAACTGACTATTGTAAGCAGTTCCAACATAATTTATAAAGTGTAAAGGACGAAATAGTTTAAACATTTTCATGATTGACTACTATACATGATCATTCTTTTCAAGATAAACAACTGTCAAGCTGATTTGTTTCTAGCTAATTTGGTTTCATTTCACTAAATTTTACTAACAAGGACATTTTTGAAGCTCCATTTGTGTTTAAGATTAGAGATGGTGTTTCAGAGAAACCAGGATGGTTTGAGTTTTGGTTACATGGTTATAGGTGATTGACCCTGAATTACATCTAAACTGTGGCCTCCACCCCCTGGGTACTGGGGATTAACCCAAGATTCTTAACCAACTCCCAGTTCTTTTTTAAAAATTTACTTATTTTGAGACAGGTTTTCATGAAGTTACCCAGGCTGGCCTGGAACTTGCCATCCTTCTGCCTCAGCCTACCAAGCTATGATTATAGGCATGTTCCACTGTGCTTGGCCTACGACCTCTATTTTGTGTTTTAACAGTTGAAACCTAACATCAATAAATGAATGTGTGTGGTCATGTAGTATAGTACCCCAAACTAAAATGGCTGGGGAACCAGACTAGACTTTTCAGGTATTTGTCAGGGAAATTATCCATCTCATTAGACAATATCCTATAATTGTCTTATTTAAGTACACAGGGTCATAGGTCAAGCGATATACTGCTGTTTTTATTTTAAAAAAAAAAATATAATGCCATGCTTGACAAAAGTGACAGTTAATAACTGTGTAAAGTTATGTATTCCTGAATACATACATTGAATTTGAAACTCTGATTGCCAACTTATCAACCACAGCAGCCAATATTGTTTTCTGTACCCCTAAAAATTAAAAGTGGCACATATCTGAGATAGCTATTCCTCACTGCCAACTTATTTCTCAACTCTCAACTTGCAACTTCTTTCTCAAATTAATAAACTTGTTGTTTTCAATCAGATATATATGCATTTTCTCTTAATGCTACATTTCCCACTGGGCGCCTATAATTCCAGTGACTCAGGAAGCTGAGGCAGGAAGATCTCAAGTTTAAGATCAGCCTCAGCAACTCAACAAGGCCTTAAGCAATTTAGTCAGTCCCTGTCTCTAAATTAAAAAAAAATGAAAAGGGCTGGGGATGTGGCTTAGTGGTTAAGCACCTGTGCTTCAATCCCTGGTACAAAAACAAAGAAACAAACAAAAAACCCTTACTTTTCTTAGCATCATGAAACTTCTTTCAAGGGAGGATAAGGTCAGATTCAACTTTTCTTCCACCCAGTGGCTTGAAATGAGTGTGTGCCTGTTGTTGCATACAGCCATCTTGATCAGGAGCACAAAGGCTACACCCTGGGGACACTGCAATGCCACATCTAAAGGAATGCTGTGTCCCAGTGGGTTGGAGATGTCACCACACTCCCGGGCTGATTATCTTCAAACTATCTTTTTATGAAAGAGAAATTAACTTCAGCTCACCATGTGGGGAATATCATTTACCACAGCTGAACTTATTCCAACATTGCAAAATTTAATTTTGTTTCTTAGTAAAAACAGAAACAATTAGATTGATTTGAGGGGAAAAAAAACCTTGAAATGACTAGCTAAAATACAAAATTATGATTCACTATGGACCTGAGTTATGCACATAATTCCTATCCCCTGTTTATCTTAGTTAGTGAAGAGTTGACTATGTTTTCTTTTCTCCAGCCATGACCAGTTTCAATTCTAGAGAACACCTCATCCTTAGATGCTAATCTTGTAATTCTAATGGCAGGCAATTTGGATAAGGAAATTGGCAGAGTATTTGAAATTTAAAATAGAAGTTCCTATTGCTCCTCTGAAAACCACTAAGACCTTTAAAAATACTTCTGTAGAATATGAATGAAGAATCAATGTCACCAGAAATATATTTATTCAATATAATTAATGACAAACTTGTTAAAAATATGGTCACACATACCAGTCAGTATTTGATATAAAATAGAAAGATATTTTTTTTACTTGGAGTGAAAATAATAAGTTCTAATCTTGGTTCTGAGAAATATTAACTATATACCCTTGGGCAAATAATTTAATCTCCTTAAGTTTATCCACTGAATCTAAAAAAATGGCAACAACAATACTTTCTAAGGTTTACATAAGTATGAAATACTAGAGATAAAAATATTTAGCCCAGTGTTTTCACATAGTAGTTTTTTTAAATAAATATCAATTAATCCATTAATGTCACATACAAGACAGTTTAAAGAACCCATGGAACTTATGTTCCCATTTAAAAATACACAAGTTGTCTTTTGTCCATAGTCTGTATTGGCCATGAGGTCAACCACCAGTCTTCTTGAAAAATCAGCTTAAGAAAAAAAAAATCAATGATCCTAAGCTATCCAAGGATACATTGCAGCCTAATCTCATAACACTTCAATGTGCAAAACCATCCAACAACAACATTCTCATTTTTTGAGCTGCAGAAGACTTTTTTTTTTTTAAATCAAAAGTTTGGTTGAGGTTTTTCTGCATCAAAACATCTTCAAGAAATGCCTTTCTTATGGAAGGTGTTTATGGGGAAGGTCCAGAGGTATCCTCTACAGAAATTTATTTCTTCAGCTTCCGGTGTTTTGTGAGTCTGAACTTTGGAATGCTTTTGTGACACTTGGAGATTTTAGCAAGACTGCTCCATGAAGAAGGGGATTTTATGGTCTCAGTAAGGTGAAAAGTTTCAAATCCAGGACATGGGGTGGACATGAGGAAGAGCACAGGGTGGGGTAGAACCTGTGTTGCTGTCTTTCAACTACAGTAGTACTCAATGAATGCTGTTCAATTCACAAAGATACATGGGGGAGGAAGACAAAAGAATGCAAAAACGAGGGCTATGATGAATTTCTCATCCAAAGCACTTTCTTGTCAACAACCCCTTATAGCTGATCCCACCAATCCTAGCGCTGTCTTCCACTGTCCTTGCCTGGTGCCATGGTACATGTCTGTCTATGAAAGAAGGTTTCAGAGAAAGAAATTTAAAACTCTTACCAATGAGAACGGAGTACTTTAAAGGTTTGAAATTAAGCATAGTCGATGATAACTACCCAATTTATTTTTTTTAACTCAAAAAAGCTCCTTTGCTTAGAGAAAATGCCTTTCTATCTGCCAAATTTCCACAATTGGGTGGGAAAAAAGCAAAAACTAATTGAACACCAACTATACATTAGGTATATATCAATGTGTGTGTGTGTGTGTGTGTGTGTGTGTGTATCACATCATATCATACGAATCACACTGTAATAGATGCACTGACATTTGTATTTATAGATTACTATATGTGTATTAGGTATCTTTGCACAAGTTATCTAGTTTGATCTTCAATAAGTTCTGCCTAGTAGGTAATTTTATTCCAGTCTGAAAAGAAGAGATGAAGATCAGAGACATTGAGAAACATGAGCATAATCACAGAGCTAGTGAGGGATAATGCCAAAAGCTGAACGACACCAACTATGTCAGACACTGAACAATAAAATTAAAAACTTGAGTACTTTGGTCCTGGGAATAAAGCTTAGCAGTTGGCATGTGTTTACATTAACCTTTTGTGAGACCACAGGCCTTGTGTTCTGGCTGCCCTGGGAGTCAGTTATATGCCCAGGTCTGAAGAGACCATAGTATGATAGGAAGCAAATCTCTGTTCTAGAATATTGACTGTGTTCACACACAAGTGACTCTGTAACTCTTACTTGCCTTTTCTCTAAACCTCCTAAGGAATGTGATACCTGCCTTATCCCTTTGCCCTGGTGTAGCATGCAGCCTAAGATGGCCCCAAATGACCCCTCGCTTCATTCAACTTTTTGATACTCTCTCCCCTTGAGTGTGGGCTGGACCTATTGACTCACTTCTAACAGAAGTTATGAGATTTCATATTTGAGATTAAGTTACAAAAGCTGTGGTTTCCACCACAGATGTTCTCTGGGACATTCTCTTGCTAGTTCACTTATTCTAATGGAAGTCAACTGTCATTTGTGAGCTACCCTATGGAGCCCATGTGGCAAGGAACTGATGTCTCTAGCCTGCACTCAGTAAGGATCTGAGGCCTGCCAACATTCAGGAGTGAGCTTGGAAGTAGATCCCACTGCAGTGGAGCCTTCAGAAGACTGCAGGCCCTGTTGTGACCTTAAGTCCACCCATGTGAGCAGCTTTGGGCTGACATCTTGGTTGCAACCTTCTGAGAAACCCTATGCCTGAAGTTAAAGTTGGCATACTTTATTGTAGTAATTTTCCAGCTGTACTACCTCTCCACATCCACCAGTGAGCTTTACCAGGATTTCTAACAGTAGATACTGGTCAATAAGGAATATTTATTGTTTACATCTGTCACATTTGGTGGTAATTAGTTATGCAATAACAAACATATCTTGGACTAAAAAAGAAATACAAAACATCTGGAACAATGTAGACAACCCCACATCAATCATGTGACAATTTTTATTATTTTAAAAATTATTTTATGAAGGAAATGGTGGAGACTGAATGACACCTTTGTCTGTAGACATCAAAGTATTTCCTATAGCTTGCTGTGACGTTAGGCAGTCATATCTTTCCTTTTGACAGCTCACTACCCTATAGCCCCATAATCGGGGAAAGGAAAATTGACTCAACAATAATTATAATAATAAATGGCAAAATTCACTTGAACTTTTGCCTATCAGTCAGATGTCACATTTGTCACTGGGTTTCTAGACACTGATGTGACCAGTGTCTTAGATCAATGGACAGATGACGAGAATATGAATGATCATAACCACAAATGTCAACTTTATCCCTTTAAATGCACTCAGTGTTCTGTAGATAACCTGAAAGGTCACATCGATAGTTGCAACCTGCTATGTCTCTCCTTCCAAACGCTATCGGAAAACATGGCGTTTCTGGAACAGGGAAAGAATCTGAATGCAATAGTAGTCTGATATTTAATAATAGATCAGGGCACATCATTGTCCTATTAAGTAAAGACAATTCTCCAGTTTTGAAAGATGGACCAGGCTGTCTCCCTGTTTCCGTTGGTCAGAGGGGCAGCCAAACTTCCCCAGGCAGGGGGAGTTGCTTTTATATTTTGTTACTGGTATGAGCTGTCCAGTTTGTTTTCCCAGAAGTCAAAGGACCTGGGATACTCTATTATAGCAATTTTCCAACAGTACTACCTCCTCACATCCACCAAGCAAAAATCTAAGCTCATAATTTCATACTATGTAATGGAGGAAAGTCTGAATTAGTGAAAAGTCTAAATTTATAGTACACTTTAAAAGAAATGCAGCTTAGTGCTTTTTAATACATATAGTAACTTCAACTAATTGCCAAAATAAAGTTTACTCCCTCTGGCTTTAATGAACAGATTAGCCGCACTAGCATTAGCAATACCATTTGCATAAAATTAATTTGCTAAAGCCTTTAAAAATAGTGTTCAAAGTGGTTTAAACATGCTCATTGCCTATTTGTACTATTAATTTGCTAAGTAAACCTTTCTTTTTAAGTAGGACAAAAGTGAATCATCAGTCCAACTAAAGTTGAAGTATCGCAAAATCCTAAAATAAGTCAAGTCTAGATTAATATGTTTTTCCAGGATGAGGATGGTAATATATTTTAAAAGTTAAGTTAGCTCTCTGCAAACTGATAGTACAGCTATTGTGTTAATCGATAAGTAACAAGGAAAAGTAGATTGGTTTTGGACGTGATTTGACACTCTTTGTTAAACAGTGACTCTTTTCCTAGACCCATTGCTAATGGATTTCTCTTCATTGGATATTATAAGTGAGAAGCATCTAGAACCATGTCGAGCAGTTTACTGAAAAATGGAATGCAAAATGGAAGAATCCAAATAAATCTGATCATATGTATATTCTTCAACTAGAATGGAAATTCTTTACCTGAACTCTTAAAAAAAATAACTGCCTGGAGTAACTTGCTGTGTCAATGCTGATGACATTCAAAGCAACCTCAATAAATAGAACAAAAGGGTTTGTAAAATGATATCTGATAATTTAACTCTAAAATTCACCTGAAAGGAAAAAAAAAGTCAAAACTATTTTTAAAAGTAGAATACTTTGAGAATAAGGTCAATAGCATCAGCGACCAGATTTCAGAGTATTTTTAAAGAGCTTGATTATG
Source organism: Marmota marmota marmota (assembly GCF_001458135.2). Taxonomy (NCBI): domain Eukaryota; kingdom Metazoa; phylum Chordata; class Mammalia; order Rodentia; family Sciuridae; genus Marmota; species Marmota marmota. The sequence continues at coordinate 30,228,296 of NW_026000016.1, read as the reverse complement.
AAAATACCATGATATTGCTTCAGGAAAAGCTAGATCAATAAGAGTAGAGAATATCCAGAGAAAGAAATTATGTATGCATGGAAATTTCTTATATGATAATATAGAATTTTAAGTCAATATAGAAAGAATGTAGCAACAAATATTGTTGGGATATTAACTACCCATTTTAAAAATAAAAAGGGTTATTACTTCACACTATTCACAAAAATAAGTTATGGATAAATTACAGAGCTTAAAAATATGAACAAAAGTGTTAGAAGTTAATATAGAAGGGGGATTATGAAAGGCGTTCCTAAATAATACACAGCCATGTAAAAACTGTGAAGGAAAATTGGATGCATTTAATTAAATCGAACATTCTAAACTCTGTAAAAACAAATTATAGCAAAAGCACAAAGATGAAAAACATTTGCAATGAGAATGGAATAAAGAGTAATAATATTCCAAACATGCAAAGAACTTCTATGAAGAAATAAAAAAAAAAAAACAAGCTCACTAAAACTTAGTCAAAAGAAAAAAAAAAACTAGCAACCTACAGGAAAGTAAATTACAAATAACATGTCCATACAGAAATATGCCCAACTTCATTAGCAGTCAGGGAAACTAAAAGAATCACCAAACATCATTTTTTCCACTTATTAAATTGTCAAAAAGTTGTATGACAGCATGTATATAGATAAAGTTTACTAATTTCCAGCTAATGGAAGTAGAAGAGCTTTTCTGAAGGGCAAATTAACCATATCCATTAAAATTAAATTTTAATAAATATTCAACAATTCCAATTTCTTGATATTTGCCCTAGAACAATACTTGTACATGACCATGACACCAAGAACTATGCACAAGGATGTCTGTTTTAGCACTATTTATAACAAGATACTGGAAATAACTGAATGTCAGTAAAAAATAAAATGGGCACATAAAGTATGGCTCCTTTAGAAATTTTTGCTAACATATGCAGCATTTTAATTTCAAGAAAATTCATTATAATGTTACTTATTATAGAAAAACATGGACCATCATAAATGTTTCTTAATTGGGAGTATTCGGATACATGTTTCCACATAGAGTTATATTCTTATTTCTCTCTGTCAAATATCTAGGAGTGAAATTTCTTAGTCATACATATAGAAAGTATATGTTTAACTTGATATAAGAAGGCCAGTTTTCCAAAGCAGCTACCCCATTTTTTTTTCATTTTACCAGCAATATATGATTCTAGTAGTCACACATCCTCACCAGCTCTTGATAAACTGTTCATTTTTTTTTTCTCTAAATAGTAGCCATCTTACGTGGTGGTATCTTTCTGGGTTTTAATTTGCTTTCCTTAATGTCTAATAAGGTCATATGTTTCTAACTTTATTCCTAGGTTCAAAATATTCTCAGAGGATACTCAAGTACCTATACCTCAACAGAGGACTGAGTGAAATAGGGGACTTCAGCCTGGCCAAGGTGTCCACTGTTCATGCTATCTGCATAGTGCATGAGCCTTATCCAGCTTTATATCCCTAGCATCTAGAACAAGGGCTATTCAACGAATTCACCACTTTAGAGGCCAAATTAGTGCTAGGTGGCGTTTAACCATGCTATTACTCTCTATGCATGATCATGCTAAATAAGTTGTCTACTCTTTAATATGCATGAGCATTTCTGATCACCTAATTTGAGTTGTATGCTTATGAAGAGTCAGTTGGGTCTGTTCCCAGATCTCTGTTATGCAAGTTGTACTTGCTATTGTAACTATAACTTAATTATTATGAAGGCTGATTAAATGCCAATAAGAAAAAAACAAGAGTAATTTCCAAGAAAACCAAGAAGGCAAATCTCTAAAAGTATACAACAAGAAGGAGGAATGGCAACATAAAAAGACTGGACTGGGTAATACTGTAAGACTAGAAGTATTCTACATTAGATTGCATTAGAAGCATCTTTAAGTTTTTGTAACATGTTAATGAAGCACAAGTCTTGCAAAGTATATCATGAGTCTGATTTATGCAAGAAAGACAAGGCCTAGTAGTGGACCAAGACCCAAAGAATAGCTTTAAAATGATGCAATAGAGTTCATTTATTAACATCCAGTCACAAATGTTAAACAAGTTTGAAGCAGAATATAAAATAAAGAAATAAAAACATAAAAGCTTGTTATAGAATTAGAAATAAAGAAAATAATAAGGATAAATGAGGGTTGGGAAGCAGCTCAGTGGCAGAGACCTTCCTTACCTAGCATGTGCAAAGCCCTGGGTTCAATCCTCAGTGCTAGGGGAAAAAAAAAAGAAGAACAAGAAAAGAAATGTACATTGATAGTTCTACCCAAAGACTAAACCACATATCATTTGTCATTACAGTTATGAATATTTATAGCATATATGAAATAACATACAATGTTTTTCTTAACAGTAATACATATTTTTGTATTGTTTAAAATTCACAAAACTGTAATTTTAATAGCTTTCTCCTAATATATGTGGGCAGGGGTTTACAGGGATTCTAGGGATCAAAACCAGAGGCTTGTGCATATGCAGCAAGTTCTCTACCATTGAGTTACATTCCCTTCTGAACTTCCTAATTTTTATCATATAGCTATATTATAATTCTTTTAATCAACTAACTGTCTTGGTCCTTTTAATTTCAAATATTGAGAAGTTTCTATTTTTTATACTATCAAATAATGTGATTGATAATTATTGCCAATGATTTTTTAAAAAAGGTTTTGGAGTATCTCTTTAAGATAGATTCTCTGAAGAGAATTTGATAAAAATAGAAAGGAACCTTTCTAAAATAGGGGCTTTCTGATTAAAACTAGTTCAGATCTCTATTGAATACCTGAGGAAATATGCAGGAAGATTGTGTAGGGATAATCCTTTAGTTGGTACATCTTTTGTATTTGCATCATTTTAAAAGATAATTATGATTACATTATGAATATAAATATTGTAGACTATTTTAAAATCTTCTGTTAGATTCTAAGCATTTTCTCATGTAATTAAATTTATTTGCAACATCTATTTATGCATATTAATATTTCTATGAACATATAATTGAAGCATACTCCTAGGCAATAAATATTTAGGTGGCTCTTTCTACTTTTTATCATAAATAACACTGAAATGAACATCTTTATCCACATCACATTACTTTTCTAGATGAGCTTCTCCAAAGTATCATAGCCAGTGACAGGCTTTCGTATTTTAAAATATGTGAATACATTATATTCCAGAAGGGAGGGATTAATATACACTTCCATCAAACACTGAATGATTGCACATCTGCAAAATGCAAACAGTAATCACTCCAATCATGTAGTACGGTCACACCTGAAACTATTTATGCCAATGGCCTATTTCCTTGGAGATCCTTTCCAGGTGTATGGATTTACAACTGGAACTCCTTACAGAACTATTCTCTAAAGAACCCTGTTTATACTCCCACTATCAGAAGGGTGATAAAGAAAGTGCAAACAATACAAACTCCTTCCACAGTTGTATTTATCATTTCAGCTCATCTGTCATTAAAGACTATCTTCGCTAAGCCTGCTGGCTAAAGTTTAAAGGCCTCAATGGGTCATTGTCGTATACCTGTAGGATTCTCTGACTGCTGGAGTATTGATTTATCCATTTTAGAATTCCTTCCCATTGATTTATTAGACCTATACATCTTCCAGTGGCCAACTTCTGTCTATAAAAGGTGATGGAGAGAACTGTTTCACTGGTATGTATTTTATAGCTTATTGGCATTCATTGACTGACTTTCTTATTTACCCAATGTTAGTTTTAATGCTAATAGGTGTTATAAGTCTGGCCTTGGTCTTTATGCATTTTAGATCCTGCTATGTAGAGTATATAAATGATAATAAAATAGAATTACTAAACTTACACCAAGAGAGAGAACATTTATGGTAATGTAGGTTCCATGAAGAACATAAATAGAAAGGGGTTCATAAAATAAAGAAATAGAATAAATTCCTCAAAAACACTTATCATAAAGAAATTTCAGAAACTGGGAGCAGCAGCATATGCCTGTAATCCCAGCAACTCCGGAGGCTGAGGCAGGAGGATCAAAGTCAGACTCAGCAACTTAACAAGGCCCTAAGCAACTTAGCAAGATCCTATCTCAAAATAAGAGATCAAGAGGGCTAGGGATGTGGCTCAGTGGTTAAGCATCCCTGGGTTCAGTACCTGGTAGGAAGGAAGGAAGGAAGGAAGGAAGGAAGGGAGGGAGGGAGGGA
>NW_026000016.1:30207611-30224046 GCF_001458135.2 Marmota marmota marmota | reverse complement strand
AGAGAGAGAGAGAGAGAGAGAGAGAGGGAGGGAGGGAGAGGGAGGGAAATTTCAAGTTGTTTTTGCTAACACAACAGAAAATTTAGGTTAGAACCTGGGTGGCAGAGAAAGGTTAAGACCGAGTGATCACATTCACAGGTAGAGATTTCAGGGAAAGCAAATCAGTGACAGACTCTAATCCTGTTTAGCTCAGGGACAGAAATCAGAGCATTTCCTTGAAAACGTTCATAGAAAATCCAAGGGATCTTTATTTATATGAATGCTCTTCAATCTATATAGCCAATGCCTTGAATATGGTAGAGACTATCTTTGCCAATTACTAGCACAAAGCAGTGGAGTCCAAGTGATCTGAATCCAGCATTTAGAAACTTTGTGTGACTGTGGACAACTGATTCATCCTCTGCATGCCTTAGTTTCTAAATAAGACAGAGTCTTTAAAGAGGTGATTAAGGCAAAAGAGTTCCTTAGGAGGGGCTCGGGTTGTGGCTCAGTGGTGTCAGGCACTGGGTTTGATTCTCAGCACTGTATATAAATAAATAAAATAAAGTTCCATTGTGTGTGTGTGTATACACATATATACATGTATATATATATAATTTTTTAAAGAGGTCCTTAAGATGGACTCTAAGCCACTGTGACTGGTGTTCTTATACAGTGAGAGGAGGATATAAACATAGCACAGGGGAAGCAGAAGGAGGAGAAAATGAGCATAGAAGTTTCAAGCCAAAAAGTTTCAGAAGAAACCCACTCACTGGCATCTAGATATCAGATCTGTGGCTTCTGTGAAACAAAATGGATTTCTATTGTTTAAGCTACTCATGCCATGATACCTACTACCATGTGGGAGCCCTGCCAATCTAATACAGCACCTAACACTGGTAGGTCCTAAATAAATGTTAAGTCTTTTAGTGACAACACTGGGAGCTAGACTGGATAGGAAGACAGGTAGATGTGCAGAAGGGATTAAGTGAGGCCACTGGTGTAGGGTTTGAGGCACCATGGAGTCCCAGTTAGCCACACAAAAAAGACCCTGTTCCCTTAGGTATCTCAAAGCTTATTATTGGTAATTTACTTTTTGGCTTCTGGACAGCCTCAAACATTGTCTCCCTTTTAAACAACTGCCCAATGGCCTGTCCATCAAAACCACTTTTCAATATCATCAAGCTTCATTGTCAAAAGGGACTTCTGTGTTGTCTCCTTCTACCCCCAGCATATCTAAACCACGGAGCATGATGATCTTCATCCCTTCTCCATACCAGTTGCCCAGAAGTAGAACAAACAATAATACTCTAACTTACATTTCACATATTTTATCCTTTCTTCCTAGTGTCTTGGGGAGTTATACAAGACAGTTATTATTATTTGCAATCTACACATGAAAAGTAACGAGACTGAGAAAGTTCAAGTGACTTCCTAACATCACACAAACAGCAAGGGATACATCCTATGAGATCCAATCACCAGAGAGTAAACCCTGTGGTCTTGCTCTCATACCATGAAGCAAATTATAATCTGATTCACAGTCTTTCACTCTGTATGTGTGCAAGTAAGTTACAAGTAATAAACGTGACTGATAAAATCTCTCAAAATCTATATATGAGCCAGACTCAACATTTGTAGTCCAAATGAAAATTATGTAAAGTTATGACTCAGTGGCACTTTCACCTATATTGAATCTTGATGTCATTATTTGCAAGCAACAAGGATGATTGAACTCTTAAAAGATTCAAGGTACTAATCCATGAGGGTTATAAAAAATAGATAATATTGTCATTATAAAGCTTTTTGAATATTGATTATGCGACTAGTTATGACTTTTTGAGTATTGATTATGCTACTAGTTATGACTAGTATTATGACTACTAGTTACTTTTATATACTCATTATGGAACAAATATTTATCAAGCACTTGCTATGTACCCATCAAAGTTGCGGAATTATAATTAGTTGGCAAACAGGAAAAATCCCCTGGTCTTTGGGAGCTCATTTATTGTTCTGCTTTGTTTAGTATTCAACAACCCCTTCTGCATAGTGTTATATATTTGGCCATTTGACAGAAGAGGAGATAGAAGCTTTGGGTGTTTAGATGTTTTTTTTTTTTTTTTTTTTTCCCAAAGTTATCCAACTCGTGAGGAGGAGACTAGAATTTGAATCCTGGTCCCTTGGACTCAAAGCCAGGAGTAATACTGCCTTGTTGTTTCCATCATAAAACCCAATGTTTATTGGTTGGCCTCAGAGTGAATGCCCAGTCATTAGGACACAGTGCACAGATTCTTGGGGTAGTGGTTTGTGTTTTTGCTGTCCTGTCTCATGTTGCTATGCATCATTTTTGTTTGCTTTTGTTTTGCTTCATTTACTTGTTTTTCTCCCCCACACTTTGCTGAACTAGTGCTTGAAAAACTGTGTGGGGAAAGACTGCAGCAACCTGAAACGAGTGGACACTGATGATGGGTCTGATCATAGGTAGAGGTGGAAAATAACCAAAGACTTCTCTTTTAGCTTGTACTATGCCATCACCCAGGGGAATCTAGAGGAGCCAGGCATCCCAGGGAGATTTCTGTGGCTGTTATCCAGGTCATCTCCAGGCCACCACCAGGCAAAATTTTGTCTGTTCTCACTCTGAAAACAGTATAGCAATCCTTGGGCTAGAATCCCTGGATGAGGATGACTCTTCTAAATCTGCTCTCTGCTCAGGCAGTAAGACTTGCTTAATGCTTTCCCTGGCTAGAATTTATATGCTGCAGAGATGCAAATAAGCTGAATCAAATCTGAAAAATCATCCAGCTTCTCACAAAGGTGGAGTGTTCTGAAACCAATCCTCATTCAGTATGTGTGGATTCACTGTCAGAAGGGTGTTCACACAGGTTCAAGGAATGCAGGGCCTTTCCCAGGAATCTGAGTCTTGATGGTTTTTCTGGACACCCTGGGCCATCTATCTTGGTAGGCTAAATAAAGATCAAAAGAGCCAGTGACTGTTCTTGGCGATACACATGAGTAAGTTGGGGCTGGGAGTTTGTTTTTCTCTGTTTCTTTCTCTGTAGAGATTAAAACAAGAGTGCGCCTCACTGAGGCTTAAAACTGTAATGCTTTAACAATCATTTAGCAGGATAAAACAAATCAAATTGTATCTCATTTTATTATATTGAATTAGATATTGAGTACCATCAAATATTGTTCCAGGCATGCAAGAGCGTTGGCAATCTTAGATTTTGGCAAAAGTCTCTTCCTGTCCCCTTTATCTGACTACGCAAAAATGCCTGAACCCCCATTTGCCCTATAATGGGGCCACCTGGAGTTCCAAGCTCTCCCTCTAGACCATGATCCAAGCACCAAAGGCAGAATTCTCTGCCGGAACAGTCTATTTTTAGGCCCTGTCCATCCTCCTTCTCAGAGCAAGGGTATCTTACACCCTTGGGTCCAAGAGGTGCTGTGCTGTTTGTGCTATCATGTGTGGAGTTTGGACACAAGGGCTGAAGCACCCCTTGCTCACAGTGAGTCTGGGTTGTGATGGGAAGAGAAGAGAGTCAGGCCACAGGCTGGGGGCAGGGGCAGCAGTCAGTGCTCTTCATATTGTGGTTGGAGATTCAAGAAAGCTGAGTCTAAAAAATGTTGCATTTGAAATTGTCCTTCCATGATGTTATGAAAGGATATCTGTGAAAGTAGAGAATGGAACAGATTGCTTTTTTAAATGTTTTTTTTTTAAGATGCTGATAGACTTTTATTTTGTTCATTTATTTATGTGTGGTGCTGAGAATCAAACCCAGTGCCTCACACATGCTAGGTAAGCGCTCTGCCACTGAGCCACAACCCGATATTTTTAGGTTGATTCTTAACTTCCAAGTATTTAGACATAGGGCATATGAGTTTCCATTTGTTCCCTTGTTCTGGACCCCACATATGTGAGTGGGCTACAACAAATCACCTGTGAAAATTAAAACAGTAGGTGTCAGACTTTACTATGCATAAAACTCACCTGGGATGCTTGTGTAAAATCTAATTCCAGACCTAACCTTCTAGATATTCAGATTCAGTTGGCCTGGGTTGAGACTCAAGAAAGTACATTTTTAATAATTTCCCTGGTGGTTTTGATAAAGGTGGTCTGACAATTGACCAACTCTGGGAGAATCACAGTTCCCCAGCCAAGTTAATAATTTTACTGACAGAGCACACTCAAGAAAACAGCTGAAGTCTTAAAGTATCATCTGACATAGTAAAAGTTTGATTTTCATACAAATCCAGCATTAAAATATGTTAAGGAGTGTTGTCCCCTACAACACAGTCCCCTCGAAGGTTAGATACTTATCCTAAGTAGGCAGCCATTGCTCAAAACATTTTGACACTGATTTTTTTTTTTTAAATTGCCTTTCGAGGTGGATATGAGGCACATCAGAAAGCCAATCTCATTATTTCACATCACAGTTTGCATTTGACAAAAAACAACATTATGCAGAAGGATGATGCATATTACTTAGCAGATTTAGTTCCTATGTTTCCCAAGTCAAAAAATGTAATAAAAGAAGATCTATTATATAAACACACCTGTTTATTTCAGCCTCCTTCTGAAACTATACTAAATTGACAATGAAGAAAGAAAGACATAAATCTGCAAAAACAAAGAAAGTGAGAGAGGAGGTTTGGGAGGATTCAGTAATCAATATCTTAGGAAATGGAAAATGAATAGAGAAGTGACCATGGACTTGGCAGACCCAAAAAAGGTGAAACCCGAGCCTGCATGAGGAAAGCTAAGAGATAGATTGATGTTACCTTGAACCCTGCCTCAGGAATTAAAGGGAACAAGTAATTCAAGGAAGTGGGCAGAAGTGAATAAAATAGGAATATAGAAATTTTCCTTAAGATGAACCTCTTCTCCCAACCAGGAAGCAACCTTTCCCCAAACTCAGAAGAAGAGGTGAATACTGCTCTCTGGAAAAACCCACCCAGAGAGCTTCTGTATTCTCAAACACTAGTCTGTAAGGCAAGGATGAATGTTCTTACTAAAATTGAACCATTAAGTGAAAATCTCCTGAATATTGAGGCCCCAAAACCCTCTTGCTTGAAAATCAAAATGCTGACTTCTGCCCATTAGATAGGAAAATTGAGGACCATGAGAAATCCAACAAGAAAAAACAAAAAGTTGGAGTTTGTTAACGAGGATCCTTTGTGAAATGGCCTGGTTCTCACTGTTCACCCTACTATAAGGCCCATCAGTCAACAAGCCCCCCACAAAAACACAAGGCCCCCAACAATATTTCCAATGGGTTACTCTGAATGATAAACAGACAGCTAAATATCAGCAGGCACATGAGGAAATTTTCTACCAGGAAAAGCAGAGACAAATTGCAAGGAAAGTACAAAGAAGAGAACCAAGGCAAGGAACTGATAAAACTGATACACAGATTGAAATATTAAAAAAAAAACAACATGCTATTGTTATCATCCCAAGATGAGTAACTGAAAACACAAAAAAAGAACAGGGAGCATTTCAAAAGAAAGGAAAAAAATCTCCTATAAATATCAGAGAATCAAACAAAAGAAAATGGGCAGAACAAATATAAGATAAAGATAAGGAAATCTTTAGGTAGCAAAGGCCCTAAGGAAACAACATATCTGGTATTTAAGGTGCCTATCAGCTACCCAAGAGAAGATATTGAGAATGCTGTTGAATATCTTGGTCTGGGGTTTATAGGTGGCATATGAGACGGTCATCTGTAGAGGAAGAAAACATAAAAGAAGTCTAAAGACTACTCTGGGATATATCAAATTTATCAGTTTTGCAAAATACAGAAGAGCAAGTAAAGGAGATTACAAAGGAGTGACTAGTGAGTTAGGAGGGGAAAAGCAAAGTGAAGAAAAGCTAATAACCAACTGTCAGGTGCAGCCAATAAGTAATATGAAGCTTAGGAATTGAATGTTTAATTTAACAATATGAGCTCTGATAGTCTTGCTCATACATAGCACAATGAATAAAGAAAGATCCACCCCATGTCATGTCATATACACATTTCAATACTCCAGGGGTAAAGAGATCCTAAAACTTTCCAAGAGATATAAATAAAAAGCTAAAACAGGTGAAATATAGAATATTGGGAGTCAGGATGTCACAGTTCTTCAACATCTATACTAGAAATGAGAAAACAAAGGAAAAATGTCCTCAAAATTCTAAGAGATGATGCCTTCCAACCTTTAATTTTGTTCCTAGCTAAACTATTAATCAAGTGTGATAATAAAGAAAAACATTGTAGACATGCAGGGCTTGAAAACAAGATTTACCTCCCATGTTCTGTTCCCTCAGGAAACAAAGTATGTACTCTCTGAAAATAAGAGACTAAGCCAAGAAAGAGAAAGGCATAGGATCTAGAAGACAAGCAATTCAACTCATGAGAGAGGAGAAGAGTTTATAGAATTATGGTAAAAGTCAGTTCAAAGTACCATTTGGGTAGTGGCATAGGGAACTAACCGCACAGGTAGAGCAGAAAGTCAGGGTGCTGCAGGAGGGACATGACTGAGGGAAACACAGATTGTCTTATATGGCTGACAGTATTGAAAGAACTTACAGAAATATTTTGGCGAATTTGGGGATTCATTGATGTCTGGTTCATAAAAGTGTAAGCTCCTTAAAAACAAACAAACAAACAAACAGGTAGTCAACTTCAGGAAAGAAGATGGTGGAAAAAAGAAAATATAACTTCTTTCCATTGTGACTCATCCATACATACTATTCCAATAGTAATGCCTCGACCAAAATAAGTAGTATAACTTATCAGTAGTATTTTGGAAGATGGGGTGAAAGGGAGGGTTTTAAGGGGATTTATCCCTTATAATAGAGGTAAATCTACTCTTCCCATAGAAATCCATAAGTATTCAACATAGTTCTTGAAACACTGGCCAGAGCAATTAGACAGACAAAAGAAATTAAAGAAATATGTATATATGTATAAAAAAAGAAGAACTTAAATTAGCACTATTTGCTGATGATATGATTCTATACCTAGAAGACCCAAAAAGCTCCACCGGAAAACTTTTAGAACTAGTAAATGAATTCAGCAAAGTAGCACGATGTAAAAATCAACACCCATAAATCAAAGGCATTTCTGTATATCAGTGACAAGTACTCTGAGAAGGAAATGAGGAAAACTACCCCATTTACAATAACCTCAAAGAAACAAGATACTTGGGAATCAACAAAAGAGGTAAAAGATCTATACAATGAAAACTACAGAACCCTAAAGAAAGAATTCAAAGAAGACCTTAGAAAATGGAAAGATCTATCTTGCTCTTCAATAGGCAGAATTAATATTATCAAAATGACCATACTACCAAATTCTGCAATTCTGATCAAAATCCTAATGGCATTCTTCATAGAAACAGAAAAGGCAATCATAAAATTCATCTGGTAAAATAAGAGACTCAGAATAGCTAAAACAATCCTTAGCAGGAAGAGTGAAGCAGTTGGCATAACTGTACCCAATCTTAAACTATACTACAGAGCAATAATAACAAAAACAGCATGGTATTGGTACCAAAACAGACTGGCAGACCAATGGTACAGAATAGAGAACACAAAGACTAACCCACAAAATTAAAATTATCTTATATTAGACAAAGGTACCAAAGACATGCACTGTAGAAAAGATAGCATCTTCAACAAATGGTGCAGAGAAAACTGGAAATCCATATGTAACAAAATGAAATTAAATCTCTATCTCTCACCATGCACAAAACTCAACTCAAAGTGGATCAAGGACCTAGGAATTAAACCAGAGACTGCATCAAATAGAAGAAAAAGTAGGCCCTAATCTTCATCATGTGGGATTAGGCACCAACTTTCTTAATAAGACTCCTATAGCATAAAAATTAAAACCAAGAATCAATAAACGGGATGGAATCAAACTAAAAAGTTTCTTCTCAGCAAAAGAAACAATCTGTGAGGTGAACGGAGAGCCCACACCCTGGGAGCAAATTTTTATCCCTCACATATCAGCTAGAGCACTAATCTTTAGGGTATATAAAGAACTCAAAAAGCTAAGCACCAAAAAACAAATAACCCAATCAACAAATGGGCCAAGGACCTGAACTGACACTTCTCAGAAGATGATGTACAATCAATCAACAAATATATGAAAAAATGCTCATCATCTCTAGCAACTAGAGAAATACAAATCAAAAGTACCCTAAGATTTCATCTCATTCCAGTCAGAATAGCAGCTATTATGAAGACAAAGAACAATAAGTGTTGTCGAGGATGTGGGGGAAAAGGTACACTCATACATTCCTGGTGGGACTGCAAATTGGGGCAGCCAATATGGAAAGCAATATGGAGATTCCTTGGAAAGTTGGGAATGGAACCACTATTTGACCCAGCTATCCCTCTCCTCAGTCTATACCCAAAAGACTTAAAAACAGCATACTACAGGGACACAGCCACATCAATGTTTATAGCAGCACAATTCACAATAGCTAAACTGTGGAGCCAACCTAGATGCCCTTCAGTAGATGAATGGATAAAGAAAATGTGATCTCTCTCTCTCTCTCTCTCTCTCTCTCTCTATATANTATATATATATATATATATATATATCACACATACACACACATATACATACATACACACACACAATGGAATTTTACTCAGCAATAAAAGAGAATAAAATCATGGCATTTGCAGGTAAATGGATGTATTTGGAGAAGATAATGCTAAATGAAGTTAGCCAATCCCCCCAAAAAAACAAATGCCAAATGTTTTCTCTGATATAAGGAGACTGATTCATAGTTGGGTAGGGAGGGGGAGCATGGGATGAATAGATGAATTCTAGATAGGGCAGAGGGGTAGAAGAAAAAAGGAGGAGGCAGGAGATTAGCAAGAATGGTAGAATGTGATAGACATCATTATCCAAAATACATCTATGAAGATACAAATAGGTTTCAACATACTTTATATACAACCAGAGATATGAAAAATTGTGCTGTACATATGTAATAAGAATTGTAATGCATTCCTCTGTCATTTATTTTTTTTAAATCAATAAATACTGAAAAAAACGAATAGTCAAGAAAACAGGTTATTTAGCAATATACTGAAATATGCACACATAAGAAACACACATAAGAATTAAAAGTGGTTGTCTCAGAGAAGCAGGTACTGGAGGGGAAATGAAATAAGAAACATTTACAATGTCATCTGACCATACAGTCCTGCTATATGATTAGTCTACAACAGGAACAATCCATATCCTCTCAAAGCTTGCTGTATAATCTTTCTTGTATAGCTCACTGATCTACCTCATATATAAGTATAAAGGGATATTGGTTATGAGTGGGTCACACAAACAAGGTTGAGATTTGGTGAGAGACAACCTTTGAAAACAATGATCAATTGGTGGATTGATTTATCAATGGATTAATATGTTTTGCATGGTCTCAAGGAAAAACGTAAGTTCAGAAGCAAATGGAGACAAAATAGTGAGTGAGTTGTACAGATGTGGAAGCAATAAGAAAATTTAAAAACATGTTGAAGGTTCATGTTCACAATGAAATAAGAAAGAGGACTTGAGAAATAATAATAGGCTGCTTAGATTTGGGCCGAGAAGCCCAGGAGCAGGAAATATCTTCAAATTTGAGATCATATTTGGCACCATTAATTTTAGAAGTTTAAGATATTTAAAGCAGACATGGAGAGTGGACAGTTCTATAGATAGGAAGACCATATGAATGGCCAACACAGTAACAAAGGACACAGTGGTAGTGGTCTACACTAGAGATATTTTGAGGAAATTGTCAGAAAGATAAAATTTGCAGTTAGTGGAAATTAGTTGTTATTTGGTTGTTGAGAATCCAACTTTTTATGACCACTCTGGTCAATGAATTTTGATATCCCTTTTGAGGGAGTCTCTCATTGTTTGTGGTCTCAGTGCACCAGTGCCTGTTTCTCCATCTCCTACTACAGAATAAAAAAGGGTTCAGTTCCTGGGGTGGGGACATAGCTCAGTTGGTAGAGTGCTTGCCTCACATGCACAAGGTCCTGTGTTCAATCCCCAGCACCACAAAAGGGTGGGGGGCAAAGGGTCTGGTTCTTGCTTTCTCCCTAGAGACAGGGAATTGGAGGGGGAGGTAGTATGTTAGATACTTCAATTTAACAATAGAATATTGTCTCCTTAGACTTTGATTCTTGAATATATAACCAATAATCTCACCAGCTGGTGAGATTATTGAGTACAGCAAATGAGAAGAGATCTGACTTTTTCTGCTGCAAAATCAAGCGTTCTTGCCTCTTGTCATCCATCCATCAGCTCTTGGAGCTGCCTATGTTCTTTCAATGGAATTCCATTTTAAGACAATGCTAAATTTCCTTTCTTTTACTTACGGTCCAAATCTCTGACTGATACATTGGGAGACACCATATAAGAAATGGTAGGTAAGTAACTTACTGGATGCAAGACAGCAAGAACAATTCATAGGGCAAGTGGGAAATGGCATATTATTGCCATTATCAGAGATGGAAAAGAAATTAAGTAGAAATTAAGACAATGAGTTCAATTTTTCATACTTGTTATGTTCCTGGCCTAAGTGAAGCTGGAGGAAGAGGACTGAAGAAAAGCAAGTTGTAGACTTGAATGCTCTGGACAGGTACACTTGGAGCACGAGTCATATATAACAGCTTTCACAAGAACAGATGTAATCCTGCGAAGGTGATTATAGAGACAGAGGAAAAGTAGAATTCTAAGAGATTCAACAAACACATAGAAAGCATATGTTTATCCCTTGGTACACATGGAAGATTGGTTCTAGGACCTCCCTTAGATACTAAAATCCTCAGATAATCAGGTCCCTTATATAAAATAGTATAGTGTTAGCATATAACATATACATATCCTCCTGCACACTTCAAATCATCTCTAGATTATTTATTATAGCTAATACAAAGCAAATGCTGGGTGCTAGACTCTATTATTTAGGATATAGGGAAAATGCAATTTTTTTTCTGAATACTTTTGATCTGTGGTTGGTTGAATACAGAACCCACAGATTTGGAGGGACCACTGTATATTTATTTTGGGAGGAAAAGTAAGTAGTCATAGAGAATTTAAATGTATAGATTATTATCTTGCTGTAATGCTTTGTTTTTTAATATAAATTTTAGATATGTGCTAAAGCTTTGACTTTCTTATAAGGTTTCAAGTGGCTCAAATAATGGGAATGGCTAACAGAAGGCAACAATAAAGAATGTAATCATGGAACCAATATTGTCTGCTCCACGGTGTGAGGTTAATGCTGTACATTAAAATTCAGTAATGAATTGGTTTAATTTTTGATTGGGCGATAGTTTTAGGAAATGTGCATTTTTATGGAATTTAAAAAGATCCAACGTTCTATGATTTCAATTGTAACAATTCCTAAGCCATTGTTTTCTAGTCACTGCTTAAAGCCTTTGTAATTTTCATATTCTTTTCTCCTGTCTCTATCCTTGCCTACTAAAGCTTTTCAAAAATCACAGGTGGTATAGAGGCTAAACCCTCTGAACTCCTATTTTGTCCGCCACAATTCCACAGAAGCCAGTGATTTGTGGGCACAGGGATGGCATTGACAATGGACACTTGGGTCAGGAGTAATTAAAAAATGTCAATGGTCAAGGAGGTAGAAATCAGTTCAGGCCCAACTGAAGCATTTAGCTATTTTACTGCTGCATCCTTTTAGCCCTCTTTCGGCTTATAAATATTAATTTAAAGACTACCAACAAGGACAGTAAACGGATTTAGGCATAAAACTTCCTGTCAGAGGTGATTTATATCCAATAAAAGGAAAGCAGAATAGAGAAAGCCTGCTTCGCTAAGTTTATGATAGACAGTGAAATAGTACCATCAAAATAAAAAGGCTTTCAGTCTGTCGTCGGCTGTGTGGGTGTCTCCCTTCTTAATAAGCAGCATACTAGAATTGTATTGTTTGCTTTTATCAGTGCCTTGCACTGTTGAGGGAAACTTCTCCCGCATTGCTAATTGAACTTGTACAGATTTATAGGCTCATGGCCTGAGCATGAGAGAGATTATTAGGACTTAAAAGATAATAGCGCCAGCAAGAAAATTAAAACTGCTTTCCCCACTTATATTTCAATAGTGCATAACTTCTCCCCTTTATACATCCTACAATGGCACACGAATTTGTTTGAAAGAAGATCTGTCTTGGAGTCCATGCAAGAATGATTTAATACCAGGGAACTCGCTACCATCTTAACAGTACTACAGGCAGGCCTGTCCATATGAGCCTGAAAACCATTCTAGTAAAACTGTTTTCTAGATAAAAGGTTAATAATTTCACACTTCTGGATGATCACTGTTGGGAGACAATTCCCCACATGCTGGTTTCATGTCTACATATCATTGAAGATAAGCACTTGCCACCTTTGCTGCATGCTATCTTCTCTTCTCATGATATTTGTACAGTGAGTAGTCTTTGAAAAGAGTGATTTAGTCTTCCTTCAGAGCAAAGGGCAGCTTTTGGAGCTCAAAAGTCCTGTATTATCACCCTCTTTATGTGCAGATGATTCCTTTCCCACCTCATGTTGCCTTATGAAAATTAGAAAATTAGAAATGCTAATTCACCGACTCCTTCTTTTACCATAAGTAATAGAACTCTTTGTCTCTGATCTTGGTATCTCTTGTCTTCTGCCAGGACCCATGAGCAACCAAACTTCATAGCATTCAAATAGGTAAAATATCAGACCCTCAATGGTTCATAAAAGTTACCAGCTAAGAGAACTTAGAAAAATAATTTGTTTAATGTTTAAAATAAAAAGAAGACCAGCATCTGGCTGAAGCCATAATAAATCTCTATTCCCCTAAATTTTCACATATAAATAAGTTCTGTTTTTCTTTGGCTCTTACCAGAAGGAATCTAACATAATAATTATTGGTGGTAGAGTTATTGAGGAAACTCTCCTTCTCCTCAATCTCTAGGAGGGAGGGGTGTGGTGGGAAAACTTCAGCCTGAATGACAAGGTGACAAATTAATGTATCTTCTGCCTTTCAATTCACATGTTTACTGACAAATTAAGAAATACTCATGGCAGCAGCCTGATTTAAAAATGAACCAACACCTTAACATATGCCCCAGCAAAGACAGCATATAAGCATATAAAAAATATTTCATATTATATGTCATCATGGAAATGCAGAGTAAGTGATGAGATACTACCATATACCTATTATAATGAACAAACTATAAACACTGACTACACCAAGTGCAAGCCAACAGGAGCTCTGATTCATTACTGGTCTAACATGTACTGGTGCAGCCACTGTGGAAGGAAATTTGACAGTTTCTTACAGAACTAAACATACTCTCACCAAGTGATCCAGAAATAGTGCTCATTGGTATATACTGTACCCAGAGAAGTTGAAAACTGATGGTGACATGAAACCTGAACATAGACATTTGTAGTGGCTTTATTCATAATTGCCAAAACTTGAAAAACAAAAATGTCCTTCAGTAGTTGAATGGATAACTAAACCATGGTCCATCCATACAATGGAATGGCTTCAGTGATAAAATTAAATGATCAAGCCACACCAAGATGTGAAAGAAACTTAAATACATACTACTGAATGAAAGATACCAATCTGAAAAGGCTACACACTGTGTAATTCCAACTATATGACATTCTGGAAAAGGCAAAATTATGGAGACAGTAAAAAGATCAGAGATTGCCAAAGGTTGAGGGGAAAAGGAAGGTTGAGTAGACAGAGCACAGAGGATTTATATCAGTTGTATCAATTGCATCATTATGGTGGGGAATGCTGGTAATGAGAGAGCTTGTGTATGTGCGAAAATAGGGCAAATATGGGAACTCTCAACTTTGAACCTTTGTCTGAACCTAACACTATTGAAAAAAATTCTTTAATACTTTGGATAGCAGTACGGAGATTTCTCAAAAAGATTGGGAATGGAACCACCATATAACCCTGTTCTTTCACTCCTTGATATCTATCCAAATAGGTTGAAATCAACATATTATATTGACACCTGCACTCCAATGTTTATGGCAGCAGAGTTCAAAGTCACCAAGTTGTGGAACTAAGGTAGGTGTCTGTTGATAAATGAATGGATATAGAAAATGTGGTGTATATATACACAGTGGAGTTCTACTTAGCCATAAAGAAAAATGAAATTATGTCATTTGCTGGTAAATGGATGGAACTGGAGAACATCATGCTAGGTGAAATAATACAGACTCAGAAAGTCAAGGTCGAATGTTTTTTTTTTTTCTCATATGCAGAGGCTACAGAGAGGTAAGGAATATAAAAAGGAGGATCTCATGAAAATAGCAGGAAGAACAGTGGAGTACATGAAGGGGATGGAGGGACTGGGAGGGAGGTGAGAAAGAGGAGAAACTGTGGAATAAAATTGACCAAATTATGCTATGTGAACATATGAATATATCACAATGAATTCTACTTAGGTGTAACTATAATGCAACAATTGAAACAATAATAAATAAATAAACGAAAGATCATAGAGAAAGGGGATCAGGGGGATGAAGGAAGGAGGAAAGGGATAGTATTGGGGATTGAAATGGAGCAAATTGTGTTATATGCATTTTTGAATATGTCAAAATGAACTGTACTATTGTATATAACTATAACATTCTAATAAAAATATAAAAATAAAATATTTACATGCAAATAAATAATATTTATGGTCATTGGAATCACCAATAGACTACATGAAAGTTTTAAAATCTGCTGTTACATAGTAACATATAACTTAAAAATACTTTTAAACCCAATTAAAAATTGCATAATATCCAGGTTGCTAGGCTAGGATTTTTGACAATGTTTTCTTCCTTTTTCTTTCTCTTTACTATTTCTTTACTTACTATTTCAGAGCATTGGAAAAGTACAAGTGAGCAAGAAATGAAAAGATATAAGAGAATCCACACTTTCAATCTGGTGAACTAACTAGTAACAAGAGAGAGAAGTAAAAGACAAATCAAATGAATGAACAAGAAGGAAGAGGGCTAAGGTGTCAGATGAGGACTCAACCTAGCCTCAGGATTTCAAATGGAATTATCTATATGCTGAACATCACTTGAAAATTTTTCACCAGAGGCTGGTCAATGTTACAGTATGGTGAGATGAGGTTCAAAATACATGAAGTTTTTTTCTTTGTATCTACATATGTAGGGAAAAAATGGATGTAAACAGGGCTAATTCTAGGTCTACTGGAAGTCACCAAACACTATTACTTTAACTCTTATAACTTCTATAAGAAGTTAATACTATATAAAAATTTTAAGTATTGCTGGCTTGGTTTTACCATAAAAGTGAAATTTCTACTCTTGCTTCTCACAATCTCCTAAATGAGAAATCTTACAATCTGACTTGGGGTTCTGTTCTGAGATCCAGTAGGATGACTAGTATAGAGAATGTTCAGTCCATCAAGATTTTTTTTTTTGCTTTCCAGTTATAAAAGACTTTTATTTTTTAACTCATTATCTGTCCCATTGAAAAAGCTGAACCTCACACTATAGAAGACCCATTGTGCCCATCTCCACTTGCCCTCAGGTAGAGTGAACCTTCTCTCTCTGTCACCACCTTTCCCTTCAGATTATACATAAGGAAGGAGGATAATGTCCTTTACCAAATTCTCTACCATTCACATCTTCAGAAACTACAGTATTGTTCCTTTTGAATCATTAAGAAGAGAAATAAGTTGAGCAGGATAGGATTTATATAAGGAATGGTAGTCTGATGGAGTTCATAATAAAAAAATGGTGAGGTTCCCCTAAAGTTCCACATGTAGATCACTCTAAGATTAAAAAATAATGGGGATGTAAGTGTGGAAGGAAACCCTGAATGAGGATATACATTTCTTAAAGAGAACAATATGGTTGAACAAAGCTTTGATGATAGAATTAACATGAAACAAAGGCCCTCTGAGGAAGATCAGTCTGAAAAGAAATGAAGAATACATAAAACTTTGTTTAATTTATGGAATTTATATGCTGCTGACCAGTAAGTATAAAGTTCCATTCCCTTGGTCCTCACTATCACTCATGTATTACTTGTCAGTAAATGTGATGCACTCAGAACATAACAGCTACGGTAATATTTCTGTTCCCACTGCAGCTTTACTACACCCATGAAACTCTGTAATCTTTAAATTCCCTCACTGTTAACATCTGCTGAAACATTATTGGTCCCAGCATAGCCAAGCTGCTCTGAAATTACATTTAGCAGAGTAGTTAATGCTAACAGTATAATTCTAGACGCAACCGTGTTTGAAAAGACTTTTATAACTGGCACAATGATTGTGCTTCCTTTAGGTTTTATTTCTTTCATATCTGTTTTATATCACAATCTCATTGGTTTGCAGTGTGCCATTTTAAAATAGCATATATATATATATATATATATATATATATATATATATATATATATATATA